>NC_056741.1:1565230502-1565393002 GCF_019279795.1 Protopterus annectens
ACTACAGAGAATAACATTCCAAACGCAAACTTTACACTTCTTAAGACTGAGATGGTATCCTTTAAGCCCACTGGGCCAGTGGAAGCCACAACCCACAATGCTGACTCCTTCACAATTGATTTCTACGGACATCTCCGAGAATGCATGGATCATGCAATCCCATATGAGACCAAGACACTCTCCACAAAGGGAAAGCAACCTGTCTGGTGGACCCCAGCCATAAACAGATTGTATAACAAAAGATGGAAGCTACTGCAAGACAGAGCATAATTCCATAAAGGGAAGGCATGTCTGATCAGCACTAGTAAAGAGCAATGTTCTCTCATACAAACATCCATGGGCAACTTTGAGAGGGAAATCACCAGGGACACTACAGATAACCACAAGGCCTTCTTCAGTTATGTTAGAAACCTGGTCAGAAACCCTCCAATATGCTCATAGTTAGTACACAACAACAAATAATTCACTGAACCCACAGATATTGGCAACATTGTGGCAGAGAGGTTCAGTGCAATTTTCCCCCCTCCCTCTCCCCCAAATGAAGACATACTTATCCCAGCTGAATGTAACCTCCCTGTCATCACAGATGTCCAGGTGAGAGCCGCCCTCAGAAAAGCAAAAAACACAGCATCAATGGGACCTGATGATATCCCCGGTTGCATGCTACATGAACTTCAAGAGGAGCTAAACCCGCATATAGAAGTGCTATGTAACACTAGCCTGACTACAGGATATGTACCTGTACACTGGCGTACAGCAGCAGTGGTTCCACTCCACAAAGGAGGCACCTCTACATACCAATACAATACAATACAATACAATACAATACAATACAATACTGCCCCTGGGACTACAGCAGCATACTGTTCTGCTACCCTGACCCTTGTGACACATGTGATGTGATGGTACCTGCTCCTGTCAAACAGTTACACAGGGTGACTCATATGGCATATTACCTATCTGACTAACATTCAGCAGGGGTATGTGTGACATGTACTCATGGGGAGTCTTGCTTCTTAACGCTGTGTGGGTTATTGCAGGGTATGTCTTATCTGTGGGTAGGAACCTGTACCTCCGCCATGTGCTCTCTACTGCGATGTCAGGGACGACACACAGCGGTCATTTAGGTTGTGGATGGTGTGAGGTGTTACTATGGTTGTTGGACATCTGTCATGGGTGTGACTTAAGTATGTAAATCCAGGATTGGTAACCTCTATGTGGGTAGTATTTGTGCACTCTGTGGTGTTGTCAGTCACTGTGCATTGGTAATGTGTTTGAGTGCATTGTCACAGTGTCGTATATGTCACTGTGTCCTTCTCCATATCTGTAGCTGTCATGTGAGGTACATACCGTGGCAGACATTGTGTGGTGTGGAGGGGTACACTGACCTACATGTCCATAGCTGACACACCATGTCTGCTGACACATACCATGTACAGGTATTCCAGGAATAGTGTGCCACTGTGACTCTCATTGGGGGGCCTATTGTACACGTTTATGACCCTGTTCACCCCTGACACATGCAGTGGTGGGCAGCCAATCACATATCTGGTGGTTACTGGTGTAGGTGATTTGAAATGGGGTATGGTACTCCAGTTTCGACACTGGTGTTCACTCCATGCCTTTGTCACCAGGCACCTGTTGCAATACATCTGTACACATGTGCCTCACTCAGAATATCTCTCTCTCTTATATATATATATATATATATATATATATATATATATATGTATATATGTATATATATATATATATATATATATATATATATATATATGTATATATATATATATATATATATATATATATATATATGTCTGTATACATATACACATATATATATATCGATGTACATATATTGCTATAGATATGGAGAGAGGGGGAGTGTGACAGAGAGGGGGTGAGAGTGACAGGGGGTGGGACAGGGGAGTGTGAGATAGTCATATACAGTCATATCTGTAGATAGTCAGATCTGTCTGTCTATGTATATGTATCTACATATATCTATATCTGTATATGTGTATTACATATATATGTTTGTACATATTCTATCTATCTACATCTGTCTATGTATTCCTACATCCCTCTCTATCTATGTATACATATATGCATATTATATATATATATATATATATATATATATATATATATATATATATACATACATATATTGACATACATACGTATCCATATGATAGATAGGTATATCAACATGTTTGTTTACAAAACTGTATACACACACTAACATACTGCTAAACATACATAACTGTGAAACCTACATTGTACATTGCACTACAACCTACATTCAACCTACATTGATATGTGCACATAGATGCCCTCACATACATATGTATGTACAGCCTTCACTGATAGTTGCTGTATGTCCCCTGCCCTATGCACATCTTCATATACATATAGATACAGACCAATGACACATATGGAGGGTTCACAGTATGTAGACTTTTAAAGTATTACTTTACATTACCTGTGTTTGTCACAGCTGCTTGTGTTGCCTTTTAGATCGGTGTCCTGCTGCTGCTCCAGTTGACAAATGACAGCTTTCTAGTAGGTTTTGTTAATACGTGTTTTTGTTTGTGTTTTTTTTTTTTAACTCTCTCTCTCTCTCTCTCTCCCTACCTCCAGAGAGTGCAATGAAAGTATTGCATGTGTGGACTGGGAGTACAGCATGCTTTTGTAGGTATCTGCATATGTCCATGTGATGGCCTCTGCACCAATTGTTAGCCAGCATTTGCTAATTGCATGCAGCCAGTTGTGTGCTGATTGCAGTTCTCACTGTGATTTCAGAACAGTGCTATAAAAAGGTATGTGAGATAGGCGTAGCCCTTTCAGATTTTAAGGGCAGGGACCATGCTGGTATGCTGTGGACACTGTTCTGTGAGTGTAAAGGTTAGTATCTCTCTCATATTTCCAGCTGTGTTGTAGACTAACATTTCTCCATTCATTTCTCCAGTTTCCTGTACTAAGTGTGTATGTACACTGACACCTAAGACTACTACTACTGTTAATGTGGGTGTGTGTGCTTTCCTGTGGGACATGTGGTGTAACTGGTATATAGCAGTGGCTCTTGCACTTTGTTGCTATGGCTTCATTATTTGCCCTTTACATTCACTACTTGTATGCCTGCTAGGTGTCTTGACTGTAGTGTGTTGCTGTGGCTTTCCTATCTTCCATGTACATTCACACCTTGGAATGCTTGCTATATCTGATAGGGTGTTACTGCATGCAGTGTGGTCTGGCCATGGTGTGGGCCTTGACATCTGTTAGGGTATTTGAGTATGCTGCTGAGCAGGCCCCAGAGACTCTCAGGTGCATCTTTTATCTGCCTCATGGAATGGTACATATCAGTGGGGTACACCCATTAAATTGTCTGGTATTCTGCAGTTGTGACTGTGGGTTAGCATGAGCATATGTATTACTAAACTATTTCTGCCGTGCAAGTGGTGCATACTTTCAGTACTTCATAGTTACCATTGCATGTGTTGTAACACCTTTCTGCCTACTGTTTGTACATTTCACAGGGAGTCTGTGGGGCATCCCTGTAACTCAGTCACTGTTGCTATGTCTAGGCTCTTAACTATTCAAATATGGCAGTGTCATACCTCTCAAGTGTACAGATATTTGCAGGATGTCCACATTTTTGCCTCATATTTTGGTCCATATCTCATAAAACAGCTTTTTCTGGCAAATCACTCAGAGCTCAAGTCAGGCTATAGTGACAAACATTTCAGTTTCAGACTTCGTACCCTTCCAAAAATCCAAAATAATGCAAAACCTGTTACTCTCTCAACTGTCTAAGTTTGTCGGAGCAATATTTGAAATGTGTCCCTGTTTTTGGGCCTTTGCTCCACATTTTTTATTACTTAGTCCAGATGTCTTGCTGTAAGAAGTTGTGGGGTATGGGCAGTGATTATCCTGCTGTGAGTATGTGTGTGGCTTGCAAGGTGCTAGAGTGACATTATTACCTACTAGCTACCAACTAGCATGGCTGTTTCTGTTCACACACTACTATTATAGAAATCCACTACATTTGACAGTAAATATACATGACATGCTTTGTGTACTACACATCCTATATTCCCTTTACATTCATTCCTACTATTGCATGATATATTTATTGTAGCACAATGTTCTTATACAGCAGTCATGGCTTAGTGGTAAGTCATGCAGACTACTGTTTCCAAGGTCCTGGGTTTGGGACTGACAGTGGGATTTTATTTTGCTTTTGAGCAGACTACAGGCCTTGTCATTCAGAGTGACTAAGGCACTTTTAAGCAGTTGTAAGCGGGTTAGCGCTGGTTTGCGAGGAGCTCACGCATGCGCACTGTCGTTTAGCTCCGCGCACACACGTGCATACCCGCTTACAACTGCTTAAAAGTGCTTACTCTTGCGCACACCCGCACTAATTTCTTTGAAAGAAATGAAAATGGGGAGACAGGAAAGTGGTGAAAAAGGGGTCACAAAGAGGGTAGGACAGTAGGGAAACAAGCTCGGGTTTTGCAGGAGGGATGTAGGTAAGGCCCATAGCTGCCCATTTCTTCATCAGCAACAGCTGTGCATATGTTTGTAATTTGGTGTGACATTTGAAACCTTCCACCCCTGAGAGAGGTGTAAGGACAACAATAATACTTGTTGTACAGCCAGTTGTAATTGACAGTTTCCATGTCCAGCAGACATGTGTGCAAAATGGGCAGCTATGTATGGGGCATAATTTTTTGTGGGTACAGAGTGCCCTTTTTTTTTTTTTTTTTTTCAGGTGAGAGTGGTATGTCAGGTACAGGAAGTCGGTATAGCTGGGGAGGTAGGTTGGGTAGGTTAACAGACAAGACAAACAAGACGCATACAGGGGCGGTATATGACACATGTGGGGGGGGTTACACAATTGATGAGGACAGATGTTTGGATATCTCGAGCCCATGAGCCCACAGATGGCAACAGTGGAACTGAGATTCCCACCCATGGGCAGTTGCCACTGTGCCTTCACTGCCCAGGACAGGGCTGTGCTGGGGGCTGTGTACACCGGGCAGCAGGCACGCCCGTGAGTTGTGCCACCCATGCCATAAGCTGGCGTAGGGGCTCAAGCACAGCGTCCCGGATCTCCCTACACACCACAGTCCGGACACTACGGAGGGTGAGTGGATGTTCTCCTCCGGCCACACTTGCAGAAGGGGGACGATCCCCATCCCCTGCAGCGCTTCCAACCGCAGGTGGCACAGGGCCACCGGAGGAGGGTCCGGCCTGGGCACTACTGCCAGGTGCACTCGCCAGCTGAGGAGGGAGAGGTGGGTCCGCTGGAACCCGCCTTCCCTGTCGTCCTATGTTTTGCATTATGTTATGACAGTTTGGGTTAGTAACGTACAATACCATTCACAATTAGTTGTAACAGCATGCATTAGTATTCCCATTAACCAAACACCCATATATTCAAGCCATTGAACAGCAAGCATAACACATGCATAATTTGAACAGCAGTACACAATCCAACAACATGCAGGGTTGATTGATGGCAACAGGCCATCAGGTTTGAATGTATGAACAGGGCAGATGCATCAACGTACATGCAAATATGTATGAACCAACAGGACAAATGTCCAGGGGTGTTAATTGTGATTGCACATACCAATTTCACGTGGAATGGATTATATGTGGTTATAGGGTAGGGTGAAGAAAATTTAATTAACTTCAAATACCAATACATATGCTGTACATTTCTACTAGCTGCAGATATATACACACTACAGTTCTGCCTACAGTTTCCTATGTGATAACTACTTCAGGTTGGTGATAGGAATGTTACTGCTACATCAATATACATTTCATTTTTATCCATACACATTCATATCTGGCTCTGTTCAGCTACATCATCCTGCTACATTTGCTTTATTTAGCTATAGACAACTGTGGATGTTTGGTATTTCAGACAACCATACTATCTGCATATTGCAGACTGAGAGCAACATATCCAGATTTTGGGACACACATTCCAGCTGCAGTACCGTTTTCAACACATGTTACTGTTTGGTTCTGCCTGTCACATTCATTTCATTCTGTACTGACTGCAGTATACTTTATTCAGGAGTTATTACTACTTTATTGGTTTATTCATACCTCTTTCTCACACTCTCTCACTTGTTTTATTTTTACAATTCAGGATGGTACTTAATTCTAGGCTTTATTGACATGTTTTACCTGTAGTTATAACAATCCTTTCCAACAGTCTCACTTCTGTCATGTTTCTGTATTTCAACAGGGATATATTTCACACATGTGTTTTACTCAGCTTCTGCAGCTGTACTTTTCAGCCTGCTGCAGGTTATGTACTATTATATTACAGGTGGGACATCTTTATTTCAGACCTGTTTCATTTTTATGTTTGGATTACAGGCTGCATCACACTTTTGTAATCAAGCAATATTTGCAAACCCTCTTACACTGTTACTTGCACATTTTATTAATTAGTGACTACACTGCACTCTTTTGCTAACTGTCATACTTATATATTTATTTACAGTTACAGGGAGAGAATTACTGACCTGTCTGGTGGCGCAACCGCACCAGCCTATCGCCATAGGCTTGACGGTTCGCAGAACGGACACCTGCAGCTGTAATATAAATAAAGTAATATTGGAATACACATCTCCATAATATCAGCTAAGTTAATTTCTTACATAAATAATTACATGTAACTTACTCAGTAGTGGGGCGTTGGGCATTTGCCGGGCCTCCTGGATCCAATGGTTCAGTTGGTCCTGCTTCCATCTCTTCAGGTCCGCATGGTGGTGACAGACCTGCTCACCAGTCCTTGGTATTCCTGTGGCACTGGTGAGATCATGAGCCAACCGGTCCCATGCCTCAGCCCTATATGCTCCCCACAGGACCTGGCCCTGCATGAGTTGGGCCTCATGATTATGGACGAGGAGCCAAACCATATATTTGGACTCCTCAATACCCAACCTCTGTGCTCGGAAGCAACTACCCTCACCTACACCTGACATCCTGGCTGCAAGTCGGTTCTACAATTGGTTATGCTGTGTATTCCCGCCTATGGGGCTTATATATGCCGTTTTTCCCGCACTTATCTGTGATTGGCCATTTTGGAATTGTATCAGCTTCACAAAACCTGCTTTGTCATGCTCGTCTTTCTATTCATTCCTATATATATATGCTATTACTGCATTTCTAAGTGCAACTGCCATGGCTTAGTGGTTCAGTACTTTGATTATGGTGCATGGTATCCTGGGTTCGAACCTGGCCATTGCTTTTTATATTTTATGACTGTCTACACAGGCTAGGAGGTGTGTCTGTGTAAAGGCAGTTTTGATACAGCTTGCTCAACGTTGCCCATCGGTTAGCTTGTTGGCGCGGTGCGCAGCTCCGCGCAAATGGGTTAAGCCGGTTTACGCGTGGTTTGGCTGTCAGCACGCATATTACGCTCAGCTCACCTACGGGCACACAGTTTCAGCGTGTTAAAACACTGCTCAACACTGGGCACTCATTCTACACCTATTAAACCACTGCTCACCTACGGGCACTCATTCTACACCTGTTAAAACACTGCTCACCCACGGCCACTCATTTTACAACTGTTAAACCACTGCTCACCTACAGGCAGATATCCTCAACTTGTTAGACTGTAGCTCAGCTATGGGCACATCTCACATTTTTTTTTTATTTTTTTATCTCATATTTCTTCAAAATACATGGCCCATTTCATTACATTTTATATAAAATATAATTTTATATATGTACATATATGTCAGGGACTTGTTTCGTGCTTATTTCACTAAATATAAAAATTGATGTTGTGGGGGCTCGAACCATGACTGCCTCCTCTTCAGCCGACATCTCTACCGCTACACTATTGTTTCTTGGCTTACTTTGCATATTTAGTTCTTATATGCTTTTCCACTGACTGCTAACTGTGGCTGAGCGGCACGCCAGCAAACGAGCGCACTCACGGGCAAACATCTTTACAACTTAAAAAAAATATATAAGATGTTCATTTATACATTTTATGTTCATAATCTGTGGGGGCATGTGTTGTGTTGTGTTTATTCACATTTACACAGACTCTGTCGTGGGGGTTTACTTTCGGGACTTTTACTCTTCTGGGGGCATGTCCGTTTGCAGGGCTCGCCCTACGGACACGCTCCCTACTGTCTTCCACGGACCGTGTTAGCCTTAGGTGTGATTCAGCATGCCCTCATGCATATGCATGACATGCTGACGTCACACTGTTTAACTGCAGCCTCCATGTAAGCCTTGTAACTCTTACACAGAGGCTTCGTGAATCCTGCCCATGGTCTAGCATGCATATTTTCTGTATGCCTGGACTGTCATGTGATACTGTTGGAACTTGGTTCTTTGAACTTAATATTTTTAGTTGTGTGTACTGGCTATGAGATCTGGTGACTTGGGGTAAACAGAAGAGTTAAGCCTTTTTTTCCCACTAAGTTTTCTCTTTACTATGAAATTGTGTGTCCTTTGATGTGGTATATTTATTGATTGGGTGTCTGGAGGCTAAAAACTCTGTGTTGGGGGGCGCTTGAAATGCAGGGAATTTTTTGTCTTGTAATTACTGGGATGCGATAATGTGTGGTGATTTATGTTGGTAATAAGTTTCTTGCTTTGACTATTTCAATACCATTTCATTGTCACCTTCTATTTTCCACTCTCACTCCCCCCTCTCTATTTATATGGTTACCATGACACTTGTGAGTACACAGTTTCTTGATAGTCATCATGGCTGTATATAAATTGTCCAACTCAC
This sequence comes from Protopterus annectens, assembly GCF_019279795.1. NCBI lineage: Eukaryota > Metazoa > Chordata > Ceratodontiformes > Protopteridae > Protopterus > Protopterus annectens. The sequence goes on from NC_056741.1 coordinate 1,565,239,291, forward strand.
AGATTAGCCTGTAATGTTTTAGTCGACAAGGGTTATTTTAACTATAATACTTTTCTGAAGAATTCACTTTGATAGTGGTTGTGCAGCTGTAGAGTTATTCTATATTAGTAAGGGAATCCTGAAAATGAAGTCTCCCATGTAAAGCAGTTACTGATATGGTATGTGTGCTTTGCGGTTGGATTTGTGTCCATGTGCTGGATTAGTGTTTTAGGTAATGGTGATAGTGATGAGTTTGTTTGTGGCTTTGATTGTTTTAGTGTGTGCATGTTGGCAGTAGTTGTTGTTGGGTGGTCTCATGTGAAGTAGTTTACAAATTACAGAAGTGTTTTAGCTTTTCTTCTTTTGTGATTGATTTTGCCCAGTATTGTGCATCAGTGATGGTGTGTGTGCTTCAGGTGTTTTTCTCCATGATGTGTGGGTTGGTGGATAGTGTAGACAATTAATAGTGATATATTCATATATGTGTGTGTGTGTGTGTGTGTGTGTGTGTGTGTGTGTGTGTGTGTGTGTGTGTGTGTGTGTGTGTGTGTGTATCTGTGTGTGTGTGTGTGTGTGTGTGTGTGTGTGTATATATATATATATATATATATATATATATATATATATATATATATATATATGTATATAGACTCTCTGTGTGTGAGTAAAATGCATTCCATATATTTTGTTGACTGCAGTATTTTTTTTTCCGAAGAACTGATCTGATGTCTTGCTTCACTGGCTCAGAACCATGTGTTCTAATAGAAGGAGATTGCAGTGCTGTTTTTTAACCCTGATATCTTAGAGTAAGTGTATATAAAATTGCAGGAGTGTGGGGATGCAGAGGAGCATTTTGTTTATATATGCATATATATATATATATATATATATATATATATATATATATATATATATATATATATATAGGTCTACTACGGTTGATTGAAAACTCACTTGACTGAAAATGAAATTACTAGGACCACTTCACTGAAAGCTCACTTCACTGAAAACTCACTTGACTGAAACTCATTTCATTGAAAGTCATAAATGGCCTTTTCCCCACCGTAGTGTGACCCTGGAGTTAGTATATAAAGTAAGGGGTGGGGGGGCGAAGCCCCCCACATATCTTGGTTATATATTCTGTTTTGGAAACAGTTATTTATTGCACTTGTAAGTATCACTGTGTATAGTTTAAAATGTTTATAATATGTGCCCCCCCCCCCTTAGTTTATATACTAACTCCACGGTCGCACTACAGTGGGGAAAAGGCCATTTATGACTTTCAGTGAAATGAGTTTCAAAGAAATGAGTTTTCAGTGAAGTGGTCCTAGTAATTTCATTTTCACTCAAGTGTGTTTTCAATCAACCGTAGTAGACCGATATATATATATATATATATATATATATATATATATATATATATATATATATATATATATATATATACACACAGTGGATATAAAAAGTTTACACACCCCTGTTAAAATGCCAGGTTTTTGTGATATAAAAATTGAGACCACAATAAATCATTTCAAAACTTTTCTCACCTTTAATGTGACCTATAACGTGTGCAATTGAACTGAAAAACAAACAAATCTGTTAGGGGAAAAAAGTAAAAAATAAAAAATGTACAATAAGCTGGCTGCATAAGTGTGCACACCTTTAAACTAATACTTTGTTGAAACACCTTTTGATTTAATTACAGCATTCAGTCTTCTTGGGTAGGCATGCCATCAATTAAAGAGACTCATCAATGCCAAATAAAGTTCAGCTGTCCTAGTAAGATTTTCCTGACATGTACTCAGTTGCCTGCTACAGCAAAAGCCATGGTTCACAGAGAGCTTACAAATCATCAAAGGGATCTCATTATTGATCAGTCAGGAGAAGGGTACAAAAAAATTTCCACAGCATTGGATATACCGTGGAACACAGTGAAGACAGTCATCAAAAAGTGGAGAAAATATGGGGCAACAGTGACGTTGCAAAGAACTGGACATCCCTCCAAAACTGATGAAAAGACAAGATGAAAACTGGTCATGGAGGCTGCCAAAAGACCTACAGCACCAGTGAAGGAGCTGCAGGGATTTCTGGCAAATACTTCTTGTGTACTATAAGTGACAACAATCTCCCGTATTCTCCATATGTCTGGGCTGTGGGGTAGGGTTGCAAGATGGAAGCCTTTTCTTACACAGAAAATATCAAGGCATGGCTAAAATTTGCAAAACAATACATCAAGTCTACCAAAAGCATGTTGGAATATGTGTTATGGTCTGATGAATCTGATGAGACTAAGGTTGAACTTTTTGGCCACAATTCCAAAAGGTACATTTGCCGCAAAAACAACACTTCACATCACCAAAAGAACACCATCCCCATGGTGAAGCATGGTGGTGGCAGTATCATGCTTTGAGGTTGCTTTTATTCATCTGGAACTGGGGCTTTAGCCAAGGTGGAGAGGATTATGAACAGTTCCAAATACCAGTCAGTTTTGGCCCAAAACCTTCAGGCAACTGATAGAAAGCTGAAGATGAAGAGGAATATCACCATTCAACATGGCAATGACCACAGGCATACATCCAAATCAACAAAATAATGGCTTCACCAGAAGAAAATTAATGTTTTGGAATGGCCCATCCAGAGCTCAGCTCTAAATCCAATGGAAAATCTGTGGGGTGAACTGAAGAAGGCTGTGCTCAAGAGATGTACTTGCAATCTGACAGATTTGGTGCACATTTGCAAGGAAGCATGGGCAAATATTGCCAAGTCAGGGTGTGCCATGCTGATAGACTCCTACCCAAGAAGTCTGAATGCTGAAATTAAATCAAAAGGTACTTCAACAAAGTATTAGTTTATGGGTGTGCACACTTATGCAACCAACTTATTGTATGTTTTTTATTTTTTATATTTTTTCCCCTAACAGATTTTTTTTTCAACTGAATTGTACAGGTTATAGATCACATTAAAGGTGAGTAAAACCTGGCATTTTAACAAGGGTATGTACACTTTTTATATCCACTATATATATATATATATATATATATATATATATATATATATACATATATATATATATACACACACACACACACACACACGTTAGTGTGTGTGTGTGTGTGTATGCATATGTATATATTTATAATGTTTATATTTGTGCCCCAGACACCAGTCAAAACCTGTAAAACAATACAAATAAAAAATAAACATTTTAAACAAAATTACACATTTCATGTTTTTGCAGGAGGCACCCCTTGTAACTTATATATATATATATATATATATATATATATATATATATATATATATGCTGGTGGCATATGCGCAGTTGCTTTTCAGTGTTTTATACTTTTGACAGTGTGTACTTTCACTTTTTTGGCTTTACAGTGTTTCCATCTCGATCATATGCAGTTTGTATGGTAAGTTGATGTTCTGACAGGGATCCATATATACACAATATGGTTACCCTACGTTTCTTTGACTGTACAGTATATTTGATCAACAAATGCAAAGGGCGTTAGAGATTGCTGAAGGTTCATATAGTCAAATCTTAGATATCTCAAAGGTATGTTTCAAGACAGGTAAGTGGGGTTTGGAAGGCATGGTACTGTTTATTCCTTTGCTGTGTGTTTGGGTGTTAAGTTCAGGATCAGGGTTAAGTGAAGGGATAGATATTATGTGTCTGCGTGCAAGTGTGTATATTTTAGGGTTACGGTTGGGGTTAGGTGAGGGGATAGATGCCGTTTGGTAGTGTGTGTTGGTGTGGGTTTCTGTGTCCGAGTATGTCTTACATAGTGGTTGTGTTAAGAAAAGTTTATTTTAAGGTAAGGTGTAGGGTTATGGTTAGCAAGTATTATTAAGGTGGTGCAGGGGTAAGATACTTCATCTGCTCCTGCTGGTCTGACTTCCATTGTTCCTCAAAAGAAGGGTGTGTACACTTTTTATATCCACTGTAGCGTAGCTTAGTCAGTTCTTCAGCTGATAGTGAGTGACATTGCAGTGGCCATCAGTCATTCCTCAGTCCACTCACTTATCTCTGCAACTTCCTCTGGTTTATTCCTTTTAGCCACAACAAACCGGGGGTCAGCCATATCCTCTTCAGGTGCTCCAGTGTCCAAACTGGGCAGTGGGGAAACATCTTTTCAAGAGCAGGGAGATGCTCCTCAATTTAGCCATTGAACGAGACCTGTTGACAGAGCAGAACTACCTTCTCTGAGCTGGTCATTAGGGATATCTGTAAAGAAAAACAAAGAAGTTAAACTTTGTTCATCTGAAGACATGGTGTCTATTAGAAAAGATTATCTTCTTAGCTTATTAGGGCCTTGGATCCGACATCGGATCCGAGCCAGCATACTCAGAACACAGCTTAGCTCAAGCTCCTCCCCTCCCATAATGCTCTGCTGCCCTACACTCCATCAGATCTCATTTGCCGCTCAGTCAGACACACATTGCTCAGCTCCTCTTAGTGTAAGTGTTTATTTGAAAGGTTTCTTAATCTTAATTAAATCTAAACCCGCTCCATGGCTTACAAAGAAAACCAGGCAGAAAATTCAACAGTGAAATAAAGTTTGGATACTGTGGAGAACAACTAAGAACCCTGTAGACCAACAACAATTCAGGCAAAAACAAATGAGACTAAGAAAGCTATACTCGAAGATAAAAAAAAAAACTTTTACTTCCACCTCCAACAGACCAACCAAAATAATCCACAAAAGTTCTGGGCTAGCATAAACAGACTAGTTCAACCAGTCCAGTCCTCATCACCAGCCCCTATAGGATCAAATTCCGACAATCCAAAGCAAACTGCTAATGCTTGTAATACCTTCTTCACTGAGACCATCCAAACACTTGCTAATCAGCTAACAGCCAATAGTTCTGCCCTTCCAACCAATACTACTAACTCTTACCCAACTCTAAACCTGAAACCTGTCCTAACTTCCCTCATCTGCAACCTCTTAAGTAAACTAAAACCTACTACCCCATCAGGTGACCAGCTATCTGCTGAATACCTGCAAAAGGCAGCCAAAGTCATAGCTTATCCTGTATCATTGCTGATAAATAGAACCATACAAGAAAGCACTATTCCTAGCGTCTGGAAAATCTCCTACATTATCCGCCTACACAAGGCTGGAAACTCCAGAGAATATTCTATCGTCCCATAGCACTACTTTCCCCATTAGCTAAAATAATGGAAAAGTACATCCACAGACAGTTACTAGTGGCCAAATCTCAACATGGCTTCAGGCCTTTCTACAGTACAACAGCTGCACTCCTATTCTTCACTGACAGCATCAATAAAAACCGTAAAAACAATCTTCTTTCTTCAGCACTTTTCATCGACCTTTCAAAAGCATTCGACATGGTCAACCACCACTTACTTCTCAATATTCTAAAATCCTTCTCTCTGGACACAAAGACTATAAAATGGTTCCAGTCCTACCTTGATAATAGACAGCAGGAAGTGCTATGGGACTACAACCTCTCATCCCATCTCCCAGTTACCCTAGGTGTTCCTCAGGGCTCTATATTGGGCCCCCTCCTTGTCTCAATATTTATCAATGACCTCAACCTAGCTATTCCTTTAACTAACTGTGTACAATATGCAGATGATTCGACAATAATCTGCTTAGCTAAATCTCAATCCCATCTACAGACTCTAACTCAGTCAATGTTCAATAAAACAGAAAATTGGTTTCTACAACGCTGCCTCCTCTTGAACCCCCCAAAAAACTCTTCACTCCTACCCGTAAATCACTCTCAATGAACTTTTCAGTCTTATCCAATAATGGTACACTCATATGTCCCGATCCAACAACTAAACATCTAGGGGTAACCATTGATAACAACCTGAACTTTGAAACCCATATCAACAATACCATAAAAACTGTCAACAGGAAACTAGGCTCCCTCTATAGGAAAAAACCCTTTCTCTCCCCAGTAGCCAGAACCACTATTGCCTATTCCCACCTTATCTCCACACTTCTCTATGCTTCTTCCATATATACTAACTTGTCAAAAAATAACCTTAACAAGCTAGCCAATGCTTACAATAGCATTACCAGATTTGCTACTGCTTCCTCCTTTAGGACCCATCACTGCCATAACCTGAAACAATTAGGCTAGTTAGAGCTTCTGAATCAGATTCACTTTAAACAACTCACCATTGCGCACAAAACCCTTTTCCAACCTACCAATATCCGAATACTTGCTAGTCTCAGTACCCAATATAAGAACCTTTCAACTTTACTCTCATCTAATAAACTACTAGTATCAACATGTAAATCTAATAACATGGCAGGAGATGCTCTGTTCTCAAATGTAGTTGGAAAGTATTGGAACCAACTCCCCCATGAACTTACATCACTGTCTTCATTTACACTATTTAACCACAATCTGAAACTCTATCTTAAAACCCATTGGTTATGTCCCTGTACAAATCCAGACTAATCTCATATTATATCCCAAATACCCTCTCTTAAGACCTAATTCCTGCTCTATCTGTGTCTTTTTAGATCAAGGCCTATCCTTGACAAAAACATCTTATCCTAATAGAGGTAATTTAAAATACCTAGTTAAATTCTTCTGCATATAATTCTAAAGCATCCTACCTAATGGCAGGCAACAAGTATTGTTTAAACTGTGAGCATTGCTGAACTGTTGAAACTTGAAGTATGTATTTGTTTAACAATTACTTTCTAGTTACTGATGAGGTCTTGTACATAAAGTCTAAAATATCTTATCTAATGCTTGTAACATGTTTTTTGTACAAACTGTGAAGACTACTGAACTGTTTAAAATTTGTAGTATTTAACTGTATAACAACTAGTACCTGTATGTTAGTAGTCTAGTAATCTCGTGGAGCTTATCTCCCCAGGACTGTACCTGAAAATGGACATAAATCCAGTTAGACTATCCCAGTCAACAAATGTAAAATAAATAAATAAAAGTTAAAGTTGAATTAAAAAGAAGCTTAGTAACATAATTTTACATTAAATAGTTTAATAGGTGTTCAGGATGATTCTTCTTCCAGGGCACGGGGAAGAGGTTTCAATGGTAGACATCACCCCATGGACAGAGGAGGCTGGCAAAACCAAGGTTCTGACTGACTGTCTATCCCTGGAGGCAGTCGGGGGTCGGTTATCGCTGCACCCGCTAGACTGGGCAAGTGCTGCAAATGATCAGTGGGTGCTAGCAATTATATCCAGGGCAGTCCTCTGCTGGACGTGCCACCCAGTCAGGAAGAGGCAGCCTGACAGGAGGTTGTAAGCCTTCTTCAGAAAAGAGCCATCCAACAGCTCCCCGCAGGACAGAGAGGATCCATAACTTATTCCCGCTTCTTTTTAGTTCCAAAGAAAACAGGGAACCTATGTCCTATTTTGGATCTTAGTCGCATGAACCAGTTCATGCAGAAGTTGAAGTTTCGGGTGGTCACTGTGCAGTCGATTGTGCCTCTCTTGCACAGCAACGACTGGATGTGCTCATTGGACCTCCAGGACGCGTACTACCATATAAAAATAGATAGATGGTCCAGGAGGTTTCTCTGCTTTTGCTTGGAACTCGATCATTTTCAGTTCCGGGCCTTTCCCTTTGGTCTCACCTCAGCCCCCCCGGGTGTTCACCAAATACATAGCGGTGGTGGCAGCTCATCTCTGGCTGCAGGGAATCCAAGTTTTTCCCTATTTGAATGATTGGTCTTGACAGCCCCCACAAGGCATCAACTACTTGACAATATTCACACCATACTTTCCCTGTCCCATCTGCTGGGTATTACTGTGAACATGGCGAAATCCTCTTTGATTCAAACACAAAAGCTGGAGTTCATAGGCACTCTGTTGGATACCACCTCCCTGATTGCACCCTTACCTCTTCGATGGGTGTCACTTATTCACAACCAAGTTCAGGCCTTGGTGGAGCTAACCTGTCCACCAGCCTCACTCATTCTCAGGGCTCTAGAATCGATGGCGGCCGTCATTTATGTGGTACCGATTGCTCGATACCATATGAGGGCCCTTCAGTGAACCCTTGCAGTTCATTGGTCAGCATTGCGGCATCCCCTAACCTTTCCCATTCGGCTCACCCCAGTGTGTCACAAGCATCTTTTGTGGTGGATTCATTCACCGGATCTTCTAGTGAGCAGGCACTTTGTTCCTCTGACTCCTGTGGCAACAGTCACCTTGGATGCTTCCCTCCTGGGGTGGGTGGGGCATTTCCAGGGACAGATGATCCAAGGGACATGGTTGCCCTCAGAGTCCAAACTGCACATCAACGGTTTGGAGATGAGGGCAGTCCTTTTGTCATTGCAAACCTTTCAAGACTGCCTTCCTCAGGGAACAATTGAGGTTCTAAGACAAGATGGCTATTGTGTGGTATGTAAACAAGCAAGGGGGCACACGTTCTTATCTGCTGTGTCACAAGGCCATGAGGGTCTGGCAGTGGGCGATGGCCACAGGGCGCTTTCTCATTGCAACGCACATTCCTGGAGCATCCAATGTGTTGGCGGACAAATTGAGCAGGGCTATATTGACTCCTCATGAGTGGTCCCTGAATCCAGTGGTGGCTCAACAGATCTTCCGTTGGTGGGGTTATCCGAGCTGCGATCTGTTTGCATCTCCTCGCAACCACAAATGCAGCAACTTCTTTGCATTGATCTCTCAGAGGGGGAATCCCCCAGGGATGCGCTCACCCACGATTGGCCTCCGGGTCTCCTGTATGCCTTTCCGCTGTTATCTCTAATTCCCAGAGTACTTCAGAAAGCCAGACGCCTCAAGAGTCAACTGATCCTCATTGTCTACTTTTGGCCTTGGCAGGTGTGGTACCACCCCACACCTACGGTCTCATTTGAGGCATCCACCCTGGGTGCTCAATCCAATTCCAGATCTGCTATCCCATCCTTCTCTCCAACCACTCCCAAACCTTCAGACCCTACGTCTGACAGTGTGGTATGTCCACTTCCAGTGATTTTGGCTAAGTCCAGGCTGGCTTCACCCATAAAGGAGATTATTCTTGTTTCCCAGAGGTCCTCTACTAGGAAAGTTTATTCCAGTAAATGGAAGAAGTTTTCGGTTTGGGTGAAGGATAGGAATTTAGACCCCTTCTCCACCCCTATTCCTGAAATACTTCTCTTTTTGACCTCTCTCTTTAAGGAAGGGGCTAGATTTTCCACTATCAAGGTATAGTTGGCAGCGATTTTGAATTTTCACCTTGGTGGTAATTCTGCCTTGTCTGCGCACCTCTGTAAGGCCTTTTTAAAAGGGGGTTTTCTATTATGGCCTCCTGTAAAAAAACATTTTCCCCCATGGGATTTAACCACCCTTTGAACCAGCGGCTTCATGTGATATTAAATTTCTTTCCTGGAAGACTGCCTTTTTAGTGGCAATAACTTCAACAAAAAGAGTTTCGGAGTTGCAAGCTCTTACACCGCCCAACTTAATTTTCCACAAGGACAGGGTGTCTCTAAAACCAGATCCAACCTTCATGCCTAAATTGGCCTTACCAGCAAATCCCAATCATTGTATTCGTCTACCAGTATTTTTTCCTAACTATTCCTAACTATTCCAATAAAAGGGAATATATTCTGTACACATTGGACGTTCATCATCAGCTTCGATTTTATTTACATAGAAGGTGATAATTTAGGCATTCAGACCATTTATTTGTCTCCTTGTCTTTGAGTAGGAAGGGCAGGGGTATTTCGAAAGTCACAGTTTCCCATTGGATTTCGCAGTGTATTTCCTTCATTTATTCTAAAAAAGGTATTTCCTTGGCTACACCAGTGAGGCCTCATTCTACCAGGGCAGTTTCTTCTTCCACTGCCTTTACAGATCGTCAATCTTTAGATGACATTTGTGCAGCAGCAACGTGGTCTTCTCCCCACACTTTCATTTCCCACTATAAGTTGGATTTGATTTCCAGAGGAAGGGATTCATTTGGCTTCACGGTTCTTTGGTATGTCCTTCCTTGAGACCTCCCAGAATTTAGGTAGCTGAGAACTCTTACCCTAACGTGAGGAATGGTGACTAGATAACATCAGATTTATAGTTATGTACTTACCATAACTTGGCATCTGTGTTATCTGTAGTCACCATTCATCACGATCCTACCCTCCAGCCCCCTTCCTGGAAGATTGCCTGGATTTGGAGGTTCTGTTTTGTTTAAATACTTTTGTCTGTCTTCCTTCCTTATACAAACTCGATCTGAGGGAGTTTAGGGTAGCAGATCATTATGGGAGGGGAGGAGCTTGAGCTAAGCTGTATTCTGAGTATGCCGGCTCGAATCCGATGTCGGATCCAAGCCCCTAACATGTTGAATGGTGACTACAGATAACAAGTTATGGTAAGTACACAACTATAATTACAGGCTGTTAATCCTTTTTATAGCTTCATAGGTAAGTACTAGGCTATCTGCCCAAGGGCATTTATAAGCCTAGCCAAAATGTGTTGGCTTTTGCCGCCCCCTTAGATTAGTTCCCTGTGCCTCTGTCCAGCAGAGCCACTGCAGTGATCCCCGGGGTAAATTTTCTGTTTCCCATCCAATCATCAAGGTTTCTCTTGAAGAGTGTTAGTGAGGGGCTCTGCCTAATGTAGATTGGAATCCTGTTCCAAAGCATGGGGAGTCTCTGGGGCAGGAATCTATCCCTCCAGCACATCCTATTTATCATTGTGGTGAGGTTTAGATCCTTAGAGCTGGTGGCTCTCAGGGATTTGTTTTTTTTAGTTGGAGCATGTCCATCAATTCCTCAAAATACTTTACCTGTAAATGATGTTAGCATAAATATTCTTGAGAAAGACATGTCAAATGGTTCTTACAGACACGGACAAGGCTTTTTCTTCTTCTTCTGCAGATTCACAAGTCGAGTTCTCTGATTCAGAGAAAACTTTGTCCTCATAATCTTCTTTGGAGGGATTTTCCTTTTCTCAGACTATAGTCGAATGAATGAAGTATTTTATGGGAATGCTGCACTGGATTGAAGAAATATTTTGATATGTTACAAGTAGATATGCCTCGTTCTATTCCCATTCTACCATTAATGCCAGCATTGGAGGATGTATTTAATGTTGTCTATAGCAACCTTGATTCTTAACCATCAGTCCCCCCAAAAGCACATAGGCTTTATAAAGTTTCTCAAACTAACAAGTGTTTATTTTCTCACCTTAAGTCTGGCCCTGCTGCCATATCCACATCTTCTCCAGCTGAGAACAGGCTCTTGGTGTCCTGAAATATTTCTCCTATATACAAGGAAGGTAATATTTTAGACTGATTGGGTCAAAGAATATCTTCTTCCATTTTGGAGTATTACATTCTTAATTATCACTCATATGTGGAGGTTTGCAGTGTTTTATACTGAGTGTGAGAGAATTAGCTACCGTACTTCTCCCTGAAGGTAGTGCCTATCTAATTGATATTGTTGTTAGCATTTCATAAGTATCTAAACATGTCTTAAGGACTGTGTGTGGTTGTACAGATACTGTGTAGGGCCACTGCTACTGCTACCATTTTGAGGAACTATACCTGGGAAAGTAGTCAAAAATTTTCTGATGAAGTAAAGTCCGAAATTTTAAATTTCAACATATTGACCCTCCATAATCTGTTATTTCTTATTCCTCAGGGAAGCCTTATAGTTACCTTAGCTCTATGAGATGCATACCATCACATTCTCATAGCCAAAGGCTTCAGTAACTTCATCAGGTTTTCTGTGGTTTGATACAACAAAATAGGGAACAGCACAATGGTAAACCTTCACTGTCACACAAATATCAACACAAAACAATTCCAGTGTAAGGAAACACTTGATAGCAGCTTCAGTACAACGAAACATCTTTAATAAAACACAAAGATGTTCATCGTGTTTCACTGTTGCAGTCATGACTGTAGGGTTCTCCCCTGCCGGCAGGCAGCCCTCGGTCGGCCAGAATCCCAAAGTCTGGGTCCGGCATCGGCTGTTCAACCATGCTCCCTGATGTCAGAGCGCCAGGAGTACAAAGCTGACAGCCGACGCCATCTTCTCCAGTCTTTCTTGCCGTGCGGTGATAGCAGTTCGCAAGTGCCAGTCGGTTGACTCCTGACGAATTTTTCTGATATACTTCGGTCCGAAGACTTTCTTCTCCACTCAAAGCTAAGTACCCCATTGGGGAAACTTTTTTCTTGCTCCACTCCGATGTCAGAAAAAGTTAATAATTGTATGTCATGTGGGCAGCAAATACCTCATAGGGATTTTCATTCTTACTGTATTCCTTGCTTAGGCTCTGACCATGACATAGCTAGTTGTCGGTTTTGTGCTAGATTCAATCAACGTACAATTAAGCGAAGGTACGATTTTGCTTTTCATTACTTCGGTAGGCGCTTTAACTACAAAATGCCGTCGGATACGGTCCTGGCTACCGGAGTTCACAAACGTCGCAAGGATAAAGACAGGCCTCCAAGGTCCAAATCTGATGATAGCGCACAAGCGGAGCCAGCTTCAGGTTCGGCCGTCGTCAGTGAGGCGCTTTTGCAGCCCCTGTCGTCGGCCATTTCAGAACCGATGGCCGAAACGGACTCTCATGAGGAGCCAACCAGGCCTTTAAATCTTTCTGTTGCAGGACCTTCGGACAATGCTCCTTCGGATGGGTCCGGAGCCGCTGTGCAGGTACCGGCTTCTGAGGGGGTTTTCAGGCCTACTCAGCTACTAGTAAAGGCAAAGCCAAAGACAAAGGCAAAGACTCCTTCTAAATCAAAGACTTCAACACAGGCCTCTTCTGAACCGGCTCCCAAGTCACAGAAACAGTTACTCAAGATGGCGGAGGATTTACTTACTATGATTAGGGGTTCACATCCCCCTCCAGACAAAAGCCCAAGGCAGGATGTTTATTATGATTCCTCTGATCAGGCTTCTGTTTCCTCAGTTTCTTCTTCTGATCAGGAATATTCTTTCCCTCCTTATGAGGATTCTGATGCTGAAGAATCCGTTCCTTCAGCTTCTCCCCCCCCCCTGAGGATTTCTCTTTTGGGGAAACTTTGCATGAAATGAGGGAACATTTCCACTGGGAAGGACAGGAGTATTCGGAATCCAAGAAAAGACTGAGGGATTTTCTTCTTCTTCCCCAACATAGATCCCTGGCTATTCCTCCTGTTTTGGATATTGTGGCTGATGCCTTTTCGGAGGCTAACTTAACCCCTGACTCTTTTCCTCCTGCTCCTGTTAAGCCTGATAGATATTACAGGGTTCCTGATTCCCATCAGTTTTTATACAAGAACCCTTCTGCTGACCCTGAAACCATTTCTCAGGGTCCTAAGGGAGTTAAGGCCGCTTCTGCCAAAAATCCCATTCCTACTGAAAAGGATTCTTGATCCTTAGAAAGATGGGGCAAAAAGGTGTACACTTCTGCTACTTTGTCCATTAGGGCTTTAAGCTGTCAGTTTCATATGCTTAAATACCAGCAATTTCTCTTGTCTGTCTTAAAACAAAAGCTTACTTCCATTTCTGCCTGTGCAGATGATAAGGAATTACATGACTTATTGCATGCCACTGAACAGGTTGGGAAGCATGGTTTACACTGTGGATTTGATGCCTTGGAGGCTTCTTGTAGGGCTGCGGCCTCTGGCACAGTCATTAGAAGGCATGCATGGCTAAAGGAACAAAATTTACCTGAACAAGTAAAGGCTAAATTATTGGATGCTCCTGTTCAGCATAATGTTTTGTTTGGATCAAAAGCTGAAGAGGTGATTAAAAAGATGGAGGATAAGGCGAAATCCATGCAAACAGTTAAAGATTTCTTACAAGTACAGCCACCTAGATTTAGCAGGAATTGGCCTTCAAAAAATTGGTCCTTTCCCACTTCAGACAGGCCTCAGAGGGGTAGATATAGACATTCCAGAGGGAGGCCTCAAACACAAGCTGCTTATAGACCAAGACAGTGGACTGCTTCCACCCCTAGGGGAGGAGAGGACAGGTCACAATCTCAAAGGAAACAAACTCAATGACTCCCTCTGTTGGGCTACAGGAACTTCTTGCCTGGAAGCCCCTCTCGGAGGAAAACTCTCTCTTTTTTATCAAAATTGGACTAAAATAACCCAAGACAAATGGGTTTTGGATGTGGTTTTAAGAGGTTACAAATTCCATTTAAATACCTTGCCAAGGCCAAGCGGATGGCCAGACCTTCCAAAACATCAATGGACGGAGGCCTTAAACCAGGTGGAAGCTCTTTTGTCTATGAATGCCATAGAACTGGTTCCTCTTTCAGAGATGGGAAAAGGTTTTTACTCAAGGCTCTTTCTAGTCCCAAGGAAGCTAAACTCATGGAGACCCATTCTGGATCTGTCGGTCTTGAACACCTTTCTAGAGATTCCAAAATTCAAGATGCTTACTCTACAGCAGCTACTTCCAATGCTGTCCAAAGATGCATGGATGGTAACTTTGGATTTAAAGGAGGCATATTTACACATTCCCATCAGGCAGGATTGCAGAAAATATCTCAGGTTCAAGGCCGGATCGAGGCACTTTCAATTCTCTGCGCTGCCCTTTGGATTGTCTACTGCGCCCAGGGTCTTCACCAAATGCCTGGCTCCAGTAGTAGCTTACTGCAGACTCAAGGGAATTCAAATTTACCCTTATCTGGACGATTGTCTAATTCAGGCAGACAGCAAGGATGTCTTACTCCAGCATCTAGAATTTGTACAGAACCTCCTCAAGTTCCTGGGATTCTCTGTAAACCTAAAAAAGTCAAATTTGACACCATCACAACAGATAACTTTTCTGGGTGCACTTCTAAACACCACAACCCAGATGGCATTTCTGACATCCGAAAAACAATTACAGCTGGCTTCAACTTTCAGAACCTTGGCAACTCTAACTCAACTATCTGCAAGGAAATTCCTGCAGGCTTTGGGTTACATGGCCTCCTGCATCCTTCTCGTACCATATGCAAGACTACACATGAGGAAAATACAGTGGTACCTAAAAAGTGTATGGTCTCAGCATTGCCACAGTTTAGACATACTGATCTCCGTCCTTCCTTGCCTTCAAAAGGAATTCCTTTGGTGGTCCAGGGCATGTGCTCTAAACAAAGGGAAACCCTTCCGTCTGCCTCCTGCCACTCAGATTCTAACCACGGACACCTCGGATTATGCTTGGGGAGCCCATTTTCAGGGCAATTGTTTGCAGGGCCTTTGGACAAAGGATCAGAAGCACCTGCATATCAATTTAAAGGAAATGTTAGCCATTCAGAAAGCTCTGTTGGCCTTCAGGAATCTTTTACAACCAGGACAACTGCTAATACGGACAGACAACACCACAGTTATGTGGTACATAAACAAGCAGGGGGGATCTCATTCCTGCCCCCTTTGCAGACTAGCCATGGATCTATGGAACACAGCTCTAGCTTGCAATCTGGATCTTCAAGCTCAGTTTCTACCAGGGAAACAAATCTTCCTGGCAGACAGTCTGAGCAGAAACCTTTCGGATCCACACGAGTGGATGCTGGACACCAAAATATTCAGGATGATAACAGCAGTCTGGGGATGTCCTCACATAGACCTCTTTGCATCCCATCTCAATCATCAACTACAGAATTTTTGCACCAGGACTTTCCACAGAGAAGCTTGGAAAGTGGATGCCCTGTCATTCAGTTGGAGGAACCTCTCGGGATATGCCTTTCCACCTCTTCCTCTTCTTCCACGGGTTTTATTGAAGATAAAACAGGACAAGTCCAAGATGATAATCTTGCTGGCTCCAAATTGGCCTCGGCAGTTTTGGTATCCAACTCTAAAAAAAACCTATACCTGGAGCCCCCTTGGGTTTTACCTCAGTCTCCGAACCTTCTGTCCCAACATCAGGGTCAGGTTCTACACTCTCATGTCAGAACTCTCAGCCTGGCTGCCTGGTTAATCCAGGGCCTTTGATTTCTTCTTTACCGCCCAAGCAGGTTATGGATGTCATTTTAGAAGCCAGACGTCCTAGCACTAGAAAATCTTATGCAGGAAAATGTAAAAGATTTTGTTCCTGGATGCAGGCTCAGGATTCTGATCCTCTTCTTCCTAACATTACTTTAATTTTACTTTACTTGACAGATCTCTTACATAAGGGTCTCTCTTTCTCTTCCATTAAGATACCTGCCTCTGCTATTTCTGCTCATTATAATACAGACCCTCCCATCTTTTCCCACCAGCTCATGAGACAGTTTCTCAGAGGAGCTAAGAACTTAAGACCTCTTAGATCTCCTCCCATTCCTGTTTGGGATCTCAACTATGTTTTGGAAAAACTAACCTTGCCTCCTTTTGAGCCTGCTGCCTCTTCTGACATCAAGTTTTTATCTTGAAAGGCAGCTATCCTGTTAGCCCTAACCTCTGCCAGGAGAGTTTCAGAGTTACAAGCTCTTATGGCTGTGGAACCTTATATTATTTTTCATCAAGACAGGGTATCTTTGAGGACTAATCCTACCTTCATGCCTAAGGTGGTTTCCAAAGTGGCTTTAAATCAAACTATCCACTTGCCTACCTTTTTCCCCACTCCTCAAAATAAAGGGGAAAGGATCTTACATTCCTTGGATGTACACAGACAGCTACGTTTTTACCTGAACAGAACCAAGGACATCAGAAAATCAGAACAATTGTTTGTTTCTTATGCTTCAAGTTCCCAAGGTAAAGCCATTTCAAAACAGACCATTTCTAAATGGAGCTCATGAAATCAGATTTTGTTATTCTCACCATGGAAAGCAAATCCCAGGGAGTATACGGACTCATTCCACCAGAGCTGCTGCTACTTCTGCGGCCTTCCTCAGGGGAGTTCCTACCAAGGACATTTTGGAAGCTGCAACTTGGAGTTCAGTGCATACTTTTTCTAAGCATTACAATCTACCTCTCTACTCTAAGTCTAGGGCAGGCTTTGCCTCTGCAGTCTTGCAGGGCCTTTTAGCCGCCCCTTCCTCTTTATGACCACCTCCCTTTCTTTCAGCTTTGGGATTCTACCCTACAGTCATGACTGCAACAGTGAAACACAATGAACATAGTACAGTTGTGTACACCTACCATAAATGTAGTTGTTCGAGTGTCTTCACTGTTGCAGTCTGGGTTTCCCTCCCTCCTGTCCCCTCTTATTTTTACTTTTGTGTATTTCCTTTTTTCACCATTCTTCTGAGGTGTATTTGCAAAGGTTATGGGACCTTTTTCATTTTGGGACTCCTGACATCTGGGGCAAGAAAAACTGGAGAAGATGGCGTCAGCTGTCAGCTTTGTACTCCTGGTGCTCTGACGTCAGGGAGCATGGTTGAACAGCCGACGCCGGACCCATACTTTGGGATTCTGGCCGACCGAGGGCTGCCTGCCGGCAGGGGAGAACCCTACAGTCATGACTGCAACAGTGAAGACACTCGAACATCTACATTTATGGTAGGTGTACACAACTGTACTTTTTCAAACCTGCGTCCTTCCTCATTGTGAACAAACAGAACAAAACACTTCATTTTCCTTTTATAATGAAGCTTAATTGCATCACATGACACACCCAGGAATCAAAAACTTAAGACATTTCAAACGATGCATGAAAAATAAAATTTAAGACATTTCAAATGATGCATGAAAAATAAAACTTCCCAAACAGTTAATAGGTATGAAAACATCCACATAGAACATACCTAAATAATATTCAGACACATATAAGCAAGTTAATTTCCATAAAATCATCTGTTTCTTTTTCAAAACAAGTTTTAGGCTTACAGCCTTATTAATTCCAAGTTTAGCATCTGCCTGAAGCATTACTATCAACTTATTGTCACCCTCTCTTCTTAGACAAAGGGTAGGCACTAATGCTCTTGCAAAGCATATTGGTGAAATGGGTGATGAACACACTTTTAAGATTAGGGTGATAAATGTCCCTAAAAACAGAAGAAGGGATGACAATGATAATATACTAGAAATTAATGAGTATAAGTGGATAGTATCCACCCTATTTTTAAACTCCGCCTTAATTTTATCAAACTCCCTAGCTGTATTTTCAGACCTAATGTCTATCATCTGGAATAGCTCCTGAATAATCTCTACTACCAATTCTTCTGTTTTCATCAGATAAGTGGGAAAGTGCCAGTGTCTCATTTTTATTTCATTACCCTGTGTTTTTAATTTAGACATTATTGGCACATGATCTGAAATATTTATTGGGTGCATATCAGGACCTTCAATTAAATGTGCATGTTCCTGTGAAATGTAAATTCTGTCTAGCCTAGCCAGTCTTAATATCTTGGGGAATAATATGTAAATTCACTCTGAACTCCTATTACTGAATTCACATCTTCCATGCCAAATATTTTCATAAGTTTCTTCAAAACTTTACCATTCTTTGTTATACTTTCCCTTTTGAGCACCCATACATATCTTCACTACTACAAATCAAATTCCAGCCCCCTCGTATAAGTAATATTCCTTGCTGAAAACTGATTATTTCTCCCAGAATTTTCTTATGCTCCATTATAGCAGCTTTAGGTGGAATATAAATACATGCCAGTGTAATCCTCCTCCCTTGCCATTAGCCCCTTGGCACTACAAATCTAGAATTATTATCTTTTGTATCCTCTTCTATCACTAATGGAGCTCCTCTTGCAATTCATATAAGTACTCTTCTTTTCCTTTGTCCCAAATATTCTGCTGAATAGCCATCCTGAAAAGGTTTCTTTATCAAATTTACATGTTCAGTTCTTTCCAAGTGTGATTTCTGTAACATAACTATTTGCACTCTACATTTTTTATATATAGTTCACTATTCTTTTTTTTTTGTATTTATCTTTGAGACCATTGACATTTAAAGACATTACAGAAAGCATCATTGTATTAAAAAAATGATTCCCACCTTTTATGTATAAAACGATTTTTGTTAAATGTCTAGTTCCAGATTTTGTCTTACATGCATACACTGTTTGGCAAGTTGAACTTTTATGTAGTTGCTTCTTGTCATATCCATTTGCGCCTATGTCACATCTTACAAAACTTTTTTATTTCATTGAAAGTCCTCAAAAAACAAAACAATGAACCCCCTAAAACCTATTAATTTAATATTAACACACAAAACTACATACATCTTCAAATATTGAAGTTTTACCCTCCTAATAGGAGGAAGTATCCCAAACTGACAGCCACAGTCATAGACTTAAGTTAACCAAAAAGAAAAGTTATTCATGGTAAGACACCTGGTGCAGCCTGTGCTTCTACTAAGTGCTAACCCTTTTTGTCTTATCTTTATAGATCTCCCAGCTGGGAAAACCCTTGAATGCTTTTAGGGAACATCATCTCCTAGCTAGTTTCTCCTTTCTTTTTTCTTTTTTCCCTAGCAAATCACTCTTCACCAGACTGTAACCAATTTCTCTTTATGAGATTGTCTCCATGGAGACATGAGAACCAGTCAGCCAGTTTCTCATTATCAGATTGTCTCCATGGAGATATGAGAACCAGACAGTCAATTTCTCTTTATCAGATTGTTTCCATGGTGATTTGAGGGCCAGATACAAAAATTGCTACTAAGCATGCATTAATTTGCTAGAAAAAAGCCTCATAATATTCCATATTCTTTTTCATGTGCTTGCTTTTTCTTAAAACTTGTTACTGAATCAATCTAAGGTCCTTAATCTAGTCATTCCCTTATGCAAGAATGAGAAAAAGCACATTACATTTTCCTTTTGTCATGCTCTTTTAACCAGGCTTTTTTACATTGCAGTGCCTGCATTTCTTAAAACCGAATAAGAAGAAAGAGAGAAGGGGGAAGAGCAGCACCTACTTACAGTCCCCATTACACATACAATAACTGAGAAAACTTTATTTTATAGCATGCAAAGAAAACCATACACCACAAAAATAGTACTAAGAAAAAATGTTTTCTTTATTTACAGTTGACTTTCTCCTCCTCTTCCCCTCCCTAAAGTTTTTTTCTGAGCATTAATGACACGAAGTAGGGCATATACCTTAGAGTCTCGTACAAGGGCAAAAAATTTTGAAAAATTCCAACATTTCCAGATTTTCTTGTTCTGTCATATTTCACAAATATAATTATTGTGTTGTAATCCCACATTAAGTTACTGGTTTTATTACAGTTCTTCTCCATTTCCCAGATGCTGTCTCTGCTTCATTTCTAAGTATTCTCAATTCTTCTAGTCGACTCTCAGGGTCCCTTCCTTCTCTCCTACATTTTCCATTGAAACAGTGGAAAAGGTGTCACAGGCACAGTCTCTCTGTGGTCTTTATTACCAGAAGAACAGAAATCAGAATCTCCTCCTGTTTCACAGCTCACTTTTTTGTTGGACAAACTTTTGAATTTCCTCCTTTGCATGTACGTCATCAAAAAATGATTTTGTCCCTCCAGGGAAAAACAGAAGACAGCTGGGTGCAGCAGTTTAAATCTCACACCTGCATCTCGACATTCCCTGAATAGTGGAATGTATTTACTCCTCTTCTGCCTGGTGTACAATGAGTAATCATTCTCCACAAATACTCATTTAGTTATTTGTCCTTCTATCACAGTTTTGTCAGAATCAACTTCTTCTGTTGGTAGGATTGCATCTTTAGTATTAAAGGTCTAGGTTGCTTTCTCATAGCCAGGTTTGGAGCATACACATGATGTGCCCTTTCAACTAACACCTCCTGCTGTGGAATAACAGTCCAGTTGCTTATTTGTGCTTTCATAAAATTAATGCAGTCTGTTCCTTGCAGCTGGTATAACTGAAAATCTTAGGTTTTGGTTTTCTCCACTTGTTCTGTCCTCAAATTATATTACTTTTTCAAACATCCCTTCTTGAGCAGTTTCATATTTAGCCAGCTTTTTCTTCTTTTCGTCTGATTTTTGCAGCTTTATCACCTCATCTGAATATCTTTTTAAAGCTTCTTCCATTTTTTCAAGCCTGTTGTTGTTTGTGTTGATATACTCCATCAGTGTTTCATTTATTTTAACCAGGTCTTTGTGCAGTTGTCTTATAGCTTCCTGTAAGTTACTGGAAGTCATGTCTTGAGGTGGCATTGCTTTTTGCTGAACAGCTGCAGAACTTGCCCCAGTCAGTGTTTCTTCCTCACTTTTTGTAGCTGATTTTTCCAGGTGATCTGTATTTCTTTTTTCCTGCCATCCAGGCAGTAGGGTTACTAGCCATTTACTGAAATTTACCCATAAACTCAAATGTCTACTGGCCTTCCCTGTTGAGTTTCTGTTTTCACACTGGGAGAGCTGGAGTCAAGCTGTTACTCAATGTGCAGCCATCTTAGAGTTTCATACTTCTTTATTGTCCAGAAAATGCATGTTGATGGTGGAAAGCTTACTGTGTGCTTATCTCATTGGCTTGTGGGTATAACTAGTTTAAAACTTCCTTTTTTCTGCTTATATATAAGCTTCACATTTGCACGAGTCTTAATTCAGTTCTCCAGAGCTGCTAATTCTTTGGTAATGATGCGAAGAGAGTTTGAGAGATTTTGCTTGCATCTGGAGTCACCCTTGGCAAGAAAAACAAAATTAAGTATTATTTTGAATTTGTGTTGCTTGCTTTCATTGTATTCTCAAATAGTTCTGTGCTGTTTATTGTTTTTCATGCACTTGCATTTTTCACTGCTTTTCTGCATTTATAGTACCTGTAAATATACCATATCTACTGTTTTCAGTGCTTTTAGGCATCTATTTTTGTGGTTCCCTAACATATGGGCTCCAAACCAGTCATTTTATATTAAGATGTCATAGTCTGCACTCTAGTGGCAGGAACGGGTTGAATTCACCTATCAGAGCTGGGAATTACTGGTGCAAAGCTTATTGTGTGCTTAACTGATTGGCTTGTGGGCATGCCTACTTTAAATCTTGTGTTTTTCTACTTCTATTTAAGCCTTGCATTTGCTTCACCCAGTTAGTGGTGCCCAGTATATATGCAATCACTAGAAGTTGTACTTTACTATAAAAACTACCTCTGATATTTTCCACAATCCTGCAGAGCAACTAGTTTATGTGCTGAGCAGCACTGTTACATTTAGTTGGCTCTAGATTGCATTATTACAGCACTCAGATCAATTCTTAAGGAGTAACTAGTTTGCTAGCTGGCAGCATCGCCAGATAGGTTAGCTGTAGAGTCCACCCCTCATCCAGTTGCAAACACCCCTCATTCTTTTCCCTTGTAAAGCACATAATAAGGACCTGCAACCATAGATAGGCACTTTTTTGTCTCTGCATTGTTGGACATGGGCATCCTGATGCAATGTAGCAGTTGCTTCATGTGCACTGACAACCACTTAATTCTGAAACAGACTAATACAGTATGTTAGAGAAGTAGTTACACAATGTCACTGGAGGCAACAATCTCACATATAGAAACAACATCACCACACTTACAAAGGGCCAGACCTACATATGCAGAGGTGCTCACGTGTAACTTACCTGAACCTCAAAGGCCTCTCATACATAGTCCTCAGAAACTCTGCTTGCACACAAACAAGGCAACTCCCACTACAACACATAAAACCAAATTTCATTGTGTCTCAGCTACCAAGGCCATAAGGCATAACATCACACAACCCAATGTTTTGGTCAGAAGAAACAGACAAGGTTAAAGTTAGTTTTTTGTCAGGGGCCATGATTCACCAGATCATGGAAGCACTCATGTCACTAAACCCCATGTACCAGTATGACTCAGTTATAGTCCATGTGGGCATAAATGAAAACTGAAACATATCTCCTTGGACTATATGAAGAGAGACATGATTGCGGTCTCAGAGTATGTGTCACAGGCAGACACTGTCTCCATTGATGATGCCTCAATACCATCAGGAAATGATTGACATTAATAATTGGCTTAGCTATTAATGTCATTCCAAAGGGGGCCAATATTTGTCAGCCTGAGAAGACATGATTGACAGGCCACTTTGCCTTGCCAGGGATGGTCTTCACCTGTAACCATTAGCCTTTTGGATATTGGCCAAACATTATCCACCCCTACAGTGCCTTTTTAGGCACTGTCAAACAGACAAGCTTTCCAACATAGAAAAATCTGTTCAAGATAAGCTAAAGGGATTACTGCTCTATGCAGGAGTCTCAACAAGAAACTACACTCCTTGGAAGCATTCCTCACTCTGGAGAATGCTGATGTCTGTGCAGTTACTGAAACATGGTTCAAAGCCAGAGAAAGCACCCCAGCAGTGCATGGCTATTATATCTTTCACATGTTCTGATCACCCACTGCACATGAAAGGAGAAAAGGTGGCAGTGTATCTATCTACATAAAGGATAAGCACACCTCAAGTCTGGTCAAACAATGTGACACACCTGAACTACTCCATGTCCAACTAACCATAGGAAAAATCCATTACTGTATCCTTGCTAGCTACAAGTCCACCACCATGAACCAGGAAACCCATACATCTTACCTGAATTTACTAGAATCATTTACCATTCAACCCAATAGCATACCCATAGGTGATTTCAACTACCCCTGCATTAATTTGGAAGAATACATGACTACTAACATGCAGCCTCAAAGATTTCTAGACTTTGTCAATAGAAATACCCTGGAACAGCTAGTCTGCACTCGAACTATGGGTACAAAATTTCTAGGCCTGGTCCTCGGAAATATAGGACAGCATTGCACCCCACCCCCCGAGTCTGGTGTTCTCACTGGTTATATCAGCTCATAAAGTGGTCTCCCTTGAAATTAATATAAAACTAGAACGCTCAACTAAGCCCAAAACCTTTAAGAACTTTTCTAAGTCAATCTGCCTCCTATTAAGTGACAGCACAGCTAGTTTCCAGGCTCCCCCATACCCATAAAACCCAAAAGCCCTGTATGAAATTATGCATAAAAATGGCAATACCAGACAAAATAAGCTTAGGAAAAACTGCAAAAACAAGCTACCATGGTGCACCTCTGGTATAAATAGATTGTACAACAAAGGAAAGAAAATCCTTTCTAAAAGTAAGAGAGTGTGCACAACAGAGCAAAAACTCCCTCATTAGTCTGAACAAGCAAATCATAGGGCTAGTCACATCTTCAAAAGCAAAAAATAGCCTCCCAAGATAAGGATAAATATAAGCCATTTCTCAGTTATACCCAAATTCTTAAGGGCAACAACCAAAAATGTATGGAATTAGTTGTAGACAACATTACTGTACTCATCCAGAAGTATAGCAAATATGCTGGCCAATAGATTCAGCTCAAATTTTATTTCCCCATCCCCTCCATTAACCCCTCCCCCAAGAAATACTCTCCAGCATACCTCTTCCAGTTGTCACCAAAGAACAGGTCACCACTATGTTCTCTAACCCTGAAAAACAGCTTTAATGGTGTCCCGACTGTATCCCAGGATGTCTGTTAAATACCTTGAAACAGACCCTATTAGGCCCAATAGGGTCTCTGTTTAACCACGACCTGCAGACTGGCTTCGGCCCTGTGGAGTGGAGGACAGCAACAGTCATCACTCTGCTTAAAAGGGGACCATCAACATATCTGGGAAATTAGAGATCCATAAATTTGACTAGTCTGTTATGCAAGGCCAAGGAAAGAATAATCATGGATCTGATAAATAACGACATAGGAAAGCTCCAAACACTGAACCCAACCCAGTTCGATTTTGTCAAGGGCAGGCCATACCTGCTCATCTGGCATATGTCTTTGAAAAAGATACTAGGACCATGGATTAGGGTAAGACAATGCACACACTGCCAGCTTTGACTTGGCTATGGCATTTGGCACAATTCTCCACTCGGATATTATAGATAAACTCACAAAACTTGGCATAAATTCCTACATCACCAGATTGATAGATAGTTAAATGGCTGACAGACAGGACATGTTGTTAGAGTGGGTGAATCCAGATCCATCAAGAGGCCAGTTACTAGTGATATGCCACAGAGCTCAGTACTGGGACCTAGATCCCTCAAGCGGCCAGTTACTAGTGATATGCCACAGAGCTTAGTGCCGGGACCTCTCCTGTTCTGAATATACTTCTCAGAAGTCAAGACTAATGTACAAAGCCTTTGACTGACTAAGTTTGCTGATGACTGCAAGTTGGGGGCAATCACTTAATCCCCAAATGATGTAGATATCTTTCAGGAGGGTGTGACTCAGACAAATGATTGGTGACAAAGCCATGGCCTCGAACTAATGCAAAAAATACATAGTCATACACTTTGGGAAGTCAAATACCCCTGCAAATTACAACATTAATGGCACCCACCCTAGAGTGGGCTCAAAGGTGAGAGATCTAGGTACACAGATAGATAGTTGCCTGAACTTTGACCACTATATGTCCAGAGTGTTGAGGAAGCCTTTCTATGTGTCACAGCTTACAAGTAAAGGCATGGCATCCAGATCCAAGGAAGTTATAGTTCCACTGTACTCGGCCCTGATCAGACCAGTAATCAAGTACAATGCCCTTTTGCTTGTACTTGACCAGGCACTTGCAACAGCTGGAGCAACCTCAGAGGTTCCTTACAAAAAAAAATATAGGGTGTAAACATCATGTCCTATGCTGATAGAGTAAAAGCCTTATCCCTTTATTCTGAATTCTACTGATTATTAAGGGGATGATCTGTGCCTAACCTACAAGGCACTCACAAATCCAGCCCTGATGGAACTGTTACACATTTGCAAAACAGGATGCATGAGAGTCACCCAGTCTAGGGAACAAAACATGCTGGAGAGACAGATGTGTGTCTCAGGGAGTACTCCTTCTCTGGAACAGGATTCTTTTAACTGACCCTGTTCAAATGCAGTTTGGATCAATGGATGATGAATCATAAATTCACTCCTGGGGTGGTGCCATTGTCCCTTATGGACAGGTGCAGTCTGTAAAATATTCAAAGGAAATGGCACAAATCTAAGCCATCCTCTAGCCCTTATGGGAAAATTCGGGTAAAATTCAGGTAATAATGGCTAGGCTTGTAAAGAGTCTTAAGCTGTTAGCCTAGTAATTTCCTATTGACCTATGATGCAAAATGTTTTCTTCTGTTATCTTTCTAAGTGAATGATACTAATATTTTAAAAGTGTTGCTGATTTTGAATTTAATTCTGCTATTATTTTTGGCTTTGCTCAAAGAAGTTGAGAGTTAATAGTTTCTGGTGTCCTGACAGTATATCCTTTAAAAAAAAAAAAAAAAAAAAACTTGTGGATCAGGAGTTTCAGCTCTTCTAAACATGCAAGCTAAACACCAAGATTGATCACTCTTGGTTGCTGATCTGCAGCACTTAGATTGCTCATGTTCATTTACTGAGTATCTGCCTTTCCTTAAGAGGGTCAAATTAGAGCCTTGTTTTGGATAAAGGGCATGACGGGAAAATTAATAATCTTTTTTTTTCTCCTTATTTCCCCCAACAAACAGTAGCTTTAGTGGTGCCGCTGCACAATCATGGATAATCGAAGTACCACAGGTGCCTAAAATTGGCTATGATTTTAGTTTTGGAAGAGGGATTGCCCACCGGCAAGATTTAACTAAGTCAAGGGCATTATGTCAGAGGTAAAATATAATATTGACATATTAAAATGTCGACTCTCACTTGTTCGACATGAAAATGTCAAACTCCAAGGTTCCCGAATGGCCAAATTTATTTTTATTTTTTATTTTACATTTGTTGATTGTGATAGTCCAACTGGAGCCATGTCCATTTTCAGTGGAGGCCCGGGGAGATAAGCTCTGAGTTATCAGATACAATAATACAAGTAATACAAGAGTACATAAATAGTATTACCAAAGAATACCTAGGCAGACATGAGCTACACCTGGTTATAGTCAGGAGAAAATTAACAATAAATAGTTAGTTGGGTTATTCACATTTATGTTGAGAGTTAGCCAGGCTTGTTGCAGTGGCAAAGCCAGTTAAATGCCATATGTTGTTTGAGTTTAGTTTTAAATTGTCCTAGGGAGGAGAGCAAAGTAATATCACCTGGAAGTAAGTTCCAGGCTCTGCCTGCAGCGTAAGCAAAGAGGGCATCTCCAGCTGCGTTGTTGATTTTAATTGTTTGAATTAGACGTTTGTTAGAGGATCGAAGCAGTCTTGGATTGTTGTGGGGGGTGATAATATTTTGAAGGGCTGGTATGTTATCTGGGTAATAGAGGATTTTGTTAACCATGATCAGCAGGTTATATTGGATGAGACTGGGAAGTTCTAGCCACCCAAGCTGTTTTAGGTTGATGCAATGGTGTGTTTTAAAAGGCAGTCCAGTGGCAAACCTGGCAATATGATTGTAACAAGTTGACAGTCTATTTAGTACAGATTTGTTTAGATTGGAGAGAAGGGGGGAGGCATATCAAAGTGCTGAGAGTAGATGAGAGCGAGCTATAGCTATCTTAGCTGGAGGTGTTAGGAAGGCTTTTATTCTATACAGTGACCCAAGTTTTTTATTGATGTTCCTGATTGTTTGATTTACATATAGGTCAAACTTTAGGTTATTGTCAATAATGACACCTAGTAATTTTGTAGAGGGGTCAGGGGAAATTATTGTCCCATCTTTTGCATTTATGGTGAAGGTGAAGGCAGCAGACCTATGAGTTGGAGAGAATAACAGCATTTTAGTTGTTTGGGGATTTAGTAACAATCTACGTTCAGAGACCCAATTTTCTACGGTATTAAAGGTGGACTGGGTAGTGACCCTCAGGTCTGTGGGAGAAGTAGCTGAATAAATCAGGGTGGAGTCATCAGCGTATTGGAATCAGCTGACATTTGGTATGACTGTATACAAGTCAATAAAGATGGAAAACAGTAGGGGCCCTAATATGGAGCCTTGTGGTACTCCAAGGGTGTTTGATAATAGATTAGAGAGCTTGTTCTTCCATAGGTCAGCCTGTTGTCTCCCATTAAGGTAGGATGTAAACCAAAGAAGGGTTTTAGTATCTAGGTGGAAAGTTTGCAAGGTGTGAACCAGAAGTTGGTGGTCAACCATATCAAATGCCTTGGAAATATACAAGAATAGGGGAGAGGATATGTGATTATTGTTACGGTTATTGTTTATGGTATTAGTAAAAGCCATTAACGCTGAGGTTGTGCTATGGTGTGGACGAAAACCATGCTGGGTGATGTGGGTTGAAGGGGATTCTGAGGAACAAGAGCCCCAGTCGATGTTAAAGTCTCCTAGTATTAGGGTTTCTTGGGGGTAATGACAAGATAGCCAGTGAAGCGTGTCTTCAAGTGTGGCTACATTATTACCTGGGGGAATATACATACAGATGATGTTGATGTTTTTACTTTTGTTAAGTTGCGATCTAGTGGCAATAATCTCTGAGTTATTGATCTGAGGTGGTTGAATAACATCTATGGTCACATTCAACTCAGATTTATAGAGTAGAGCCACCCCTCCCCCTTTCCTAGAAGCACGATCCAGCCTGTGTATATTATACCCAGGTGGTAGCACTTCATTGTCGGTAGTGTTAGGTTTTAACCAGGTCTCAGATAGACAGAGAATATCAGGGGAGTAGACAGCCAGGAGGGCATGCAGTTCATGTACCTTATTATTAATGCTCCTAATATTGAGATGACAGACAAGGAGAGAGTTAGTTGGTCTACTGGTTATAGTTTTGTGCCTTGGGTTACAGGTCAAGGGGGTATTTGTATCGGTGGTGGATGGGCCTGGATTGGGGTGGATGTCACCACTGAGTATATGGCTTAGTCTATACTCAGTGATAAGCCTCAGGAGTTTATTTAAAAGTTTGTAGTAGTGTCTGGATCTAGAGCTAATGTGCCGGGGATGGTATGCTGTATGATTGAAAATGATGTTGAGTTGTACCCAATTTTAGTAGTATCGCTAAAGGTGGGATATTCTAAAGCTGGGGTGATGGTATGGTCAGCAGGGAACTGATACCCATTAAGCTGCTGGTTTTCATACAAAGTGAGTACATAAGTGGCTAGCAGAATGGGTAGTAAAGAGTAGTATAACATTATGAGGGAGGAGTCCAGTGGTTGGGATGAGTTGTTTGATGACACAACAGATATAAGGTCAGATGATCAGAATGGAGGTAGTAGAGTGGGTGGAGGAAAAATTGTGTTAGTTGAAAGCTGATAGGGTGTAGTGCAGAGTGGAAAGAGTATGACGGTGGGGCTGATTGGGTGTTGTAATAGGGGTGTGGTAAAGTACCTATAAATGTAGAGGTACTGGGAGCAGGTGGAAATTTGGGGCAGGGAGGGGTGTGAAATGAGCCCCAGCACAGCGAGGGCGAGTGGAGCAGGGCTAACTCTGTGTTCAAGTGTTTCCTTAAGCTATGTTATGTAAGTAGTGTTAAATAGATGCTTATATGTAATCTAGATTTTAAACTGAATATTTGACTGAGTTTTTAATTGAGTGTCAGTTTTGTTTTAATCTATAATTAGTACTAAGGTAAGGGCAGTGCTTAGACTGTGTTTTGTACTCTAGCAGGGTATTTCTTTGCTACAGGATAGGGATTCAGAATACAATTTTCAGGGCTAAGTGAGGGAGAACAGTGTGAAAGTAGAATGTTCAGAGTTAGGTTCAGTTAAGTAGTTCTATTACAGGAAGCTAGGGGCAGCTAGTTTTAATTAAGAAAATGTAGAGGGAGCCAGATTACTATAGGGGACAGACTAGAGGGCCTTTAGACCCAGGTCAGCAGAAAACAGTATGTAGTATTACAATACAGTGTAGGTGTTAACCTTAGTCAAAGGTGGGTTGGATTCCAGGTAGATGGTTTGTGGGCACAGTGCTCAGGATAGCTTCTTTCAGGTAGGACATTCTTTTGAAAGTTATTTAGAGGGGGTCTAAATTAGTCAAAGGTGGGTTGGATTCCAGGTAAATGGTTTGTGGGCACAGTGTTCAGGATAGCTTCTTTCAGGTAGGAGATTCTTTTGAAAGTTATTTAGGGGGGGGTCTACCTTAGTCAAAGGTGTGTTGGATTCCAGGTAGATGGTTTGTGGGCACAGTGTTCAGGATAGCTTCTTTCAAGTAGGAGATTCTTTTGAAAGTTATTTAGAGGGGGGGGGTCTACCTTAGTCAAAGGTGGGTTGGTTTCCAGGTAGATGGTTTGTGAGCACAGTGTTCAGGATAGCTTCTTTCAGGTATGAGATTCTTTTGAAAGTTATTTAGAGGGGGTCTACCTTAGTCAAAGGTGGGTTGGATTCCAGGTAGATGGTTTTCTGGGCACAGTATTCAGGATAGCTTCTTTCAAGTAGGAGATTTTTTTGAAAGTTATTTAGAGGGGGTCTACCTTAGTCAAAGGTGGGTTGGATTCCAGGTAGATGGTTTGTGGCCACAGTGTTCAGGATAGCTTCTTTCAGATAGGAGATTATTTTGAAATTTATTTTGATAGGGCTGCCTTAGTCAAAGGTGGGTTGGATTCCAGGTAGATGGTTTGTGGGCACATTGTTCAGGATAGCTTCTTTAAGGTAAGAGATTCTTTTGAAAGTTATTTAGAGGGGGACTACCTTAGTCAAAGGTGGGTTGGATTCCAGGTAGATGGTTTGTGGGCACAGTGTTCAGGATAACTTCTTTCAGGTAGGAAATTCTTTTGAAAATTGTTTAGAGGGGGGCTACCAGATGGTAAGAGCAAGGTTGTCGACTGGGCCGTTCTGTTACACCTGCCCTTTTCCTGACTGTAGTGCAGTCTCAGAGTTGGAATATTTAGTTGGGGGGGGGGCACAGCCCCCCACTTAAATATGTTTGTTTTTGTGTGGGGTTGGTGTTTGGCCAACCGATTTCCCGTTGGAAAAAAATTGGTGATTTGGCCGTTCGGGAACCTTGGAGTTAAATATTTTTGTGTCGAACAAGTGCGAGTTGACATTTTAATATGTCGATATTATAATGTAGACCCGGTCCTAAGGCCCTTACAAGCCTAGCCAAGAATGCAGTCCATGTTCCGACAAGTCAGCACCCGATGCCCCTGTCCAGCAGGGGCACAGGTGGAATCCCTGGGGTGTATACTGAAATTGCCACAAGTAACTGAGTATTTATAAAGTGCATTGTTTTCTTTCTAATTATTAATATCATAATAATGCTCGTAAATCATTTTTATAAATGTTAGTTTTGCCCACATAATAAGAAGAGCATCTGGAACATACAGCTAAATAAACCACACATTTAGTATAGCAATTACCTTGCTTTGGTTTAACCTTCATCCCTGCATGGGCCCCTACAACACGCCTAGTAATGTAAATATATGCTAACAGATAGTAGGCATGTTGTAGGGGTCCACACATGGATGGAGGGAGGGAGAGAGAGCATGGATGTAAGCTTGGGAGAATTGCAGTAAGTGCAGGCTGAATCGTCTGGAGACTCCAACCAGTCACATCCTGAGATGCACAGGAATTGGCTATGTGAAAAGAAATGTGTTGACTCCCCTTCAGAGTCTCTCACATTAGATATGGACTTGGATGAGTGAGTGGGCTCCCATAATCCCCTCTAGAAGTCCTCACAGATGACAAAGTCCTAGAATTACTGAGACATGGGATCTTGGCCATCAAAATTTCCCTTTCAGTATGTTGAAGTACTCTTTGAAGCTTACAGCCTCGCACCCTCTTCCTTTTGGGTGGTCTCTCTGTTGACAGTTTCATAGATTTTGTTCCTGTGAGGTCACAGCAGGAACCTGACACTACTGAAGCGATTCCCTGCAAATCAGATAAGATCTTACATCCACCTAAAGATAGGTAGTATTTGTCAAAAAGCTCCTCTGGTGAATACACAGATAAGTCTGTATCTGTCCATTCCCTGACTAAAGACTCTAGGGCAATTGACAGGATGTGAAAGCATACCTATGCCTCAGACACGTTTGCACTGAGTCTGTTAAACTACTTAATCCATATGAATTGGTTCCAAAGGGGTCTAGGTGAGCAAGCTATGCATACTTCAAGACAGCCTATCACTTTGGTATCTACTAAACAATTGCTGACCACCATGAATACCATGTTTAACATAACTAATCTTTTAATATATTTGTTTCACAGTGCAGCCAATGTAGTAGCAGGGACAGCATAACCCTCAGGTATCATGTGTAATCACCACTGTGCTTAAGATGGCGCAGTGGTGCAGCAGTTAGTGTTGTTGCCTCACCACAAGAGGTTCTCCAGTTTGATTCTTGGCTGGATGCCTTCTCTGCAGAGTCTGCATGTCCTTTCTGCATTCGTGTGAGTTTCCTCCCCGTGCTCCTGTTTCCTCCCACATTACGAAGACATTCGTCTGGAGGATTTCTCATGGAACACGGTGCTATCACACAAGCCGGACTTTCCCAGTTAACAAATGTTAAATAAATAAATAAATGTGTGGCTCTGTCTGTGCAATTTAGCAGTTAATGTCAAGGCATCCTTTACCAATGTCCTTTTTGATGGATCTACACTTTTTGCCTCTACTGTAAAGGAAAAGCTTGTGAGGTGCAAACAGGATGGAAAGATACTGTCTGCCATGGCAGTCAGGTTTAAGAACCTTGAAAGAATGTTAAATAGGAATCGAAAGGATTCCAAATCCCTTTGGTTTAGAAAAATCTCAGAGTCAACCTGTAGATTCCTCCTTAGATAGCCCTTTTAGGCAGTCAGAGATGCTTATCTCTCCACCATGCTGCATGGATGGCCATCAAGTAGAATAATTGCGTGTGAAAAATTATATATACAGAGTATTCAATACCATTTTTTCTAAAACCACCAGAACAAAGCTCAGTCAATTCCAACATGCCTTCATAGTGGATAGATTCTGCCAGACTAACCTGTTCCAGATGTATGATTGTGTTACCATGGAAGTAGACAAAGGCAGAATTTTACATGTGATTTTTGGTGGCTTCAGCAATGCATTTGACTCAGTCTCTCACAACAAAATCATCACAAAGATGAAATTGGCCGGAATATAAAATAAGTTGTGTGGCTGATATTTAGGGAGGTTGTCAAATGATAAACTGGTGATATGTCTCCTTCAATGAATTAAGAACCAGATAATTTTCTTTGCTGATCATATTATGTTTGTGTGATAGCACCAGATGAGGATTGAATCTGAAGATGGACTTACAAACACTGACGACATGCTCTTAGATGCGGCAGCTTCATTTCAGCCCTTCCAAAGTCATAGTGCTGCACATGAGAGTGATATTACATGGGGAAATGTGCACTCAGGAGAGTCAAATCTTAACTTTCTTGAGCAAGAGGAGAATATGAGGCAATTATATATAATTTGTATCACTTGGCACTAACTGAGATGGCAGAGGCAAACAAAAAGGTGGAGGGTTTACCTTGACTTGCCCATTTTGGTGTTTGTTTAAGCAGGCTGAGTTTTTTTTTATCTTCATATCTTCGTATTTAATGGAATGCTACATATTGTAATGATGTATGTAGCCTCAAAATATTGTCTATAATTTTTCTTCAAGATCATACTCTTCATTTTTGTAATGATTTAGGAATGATTATACTTTTTTCCAAGTTGGTGTGACCCTAAAGTGAGATCACAGAAGTATGAGGTGGGGGAGGGGACTTGTCACCCTGCATAAATTTTTATGCTATAATTTGACATATTTGACATATTATTCTACACTTTAAATACACAGGTTTAGAAGTTATATGTACATGAGGTAGTGAATAACATCAGAAATGAATGAGCCTTTGTGTTTAGAGCTTATGCCTTTAGACTAAGGAAAATAAACCCATGCTGGAGTGTATAACAAGGGAGTGGAGTCCAGAGAAGAAAAGGCAATAGATGTATACCAGACCAAGGAAAATTCAGCAATCAATACCACGCAGCCAGTGACCACACAAAGCAGTAGATAAAACCGTTTATTCTCTCTGATGTCTCAGCACAATTGCCTTCGGGGAGTATGATACATTCACAAACAGCTGCCCCTTATATAATAGACACAATTAAACACTTAATAATTCAATTAAAAAAACAGTTGAAGTCACAATTAAAGTAAACCCTGCCAGTTGAACTCCACATCCATTCCCTTAGGAATCATAGTATCAAATTTCAATATATACAAGGCTTCTTTATATAAAAGTCTATTTTAATACTTTTTTCTTCAACACAAATGTTACCTATTTTTTCTAGAATGGTTCCTTTTATCCCCATGGACTGCCCCTGATGTACTCTATGAAAATGTTCTGCCACTGAACTTTGTTCCTTTCTATTGTCAGTATCCTGAATATGCTCCAAGAGCCCTGTTTTAAAGGCTCTTTTGGATTCTTCAATGTAAAATTTGTAACATGGACACTTCAGGACATAAATAATGCCCTCAGTGTCACATTTAAATTGACCCTTTACTTTAAATCTAAGTCCATTAATTCTGTCAAAACTAGATTACACCTTCCACAAACCATTGTGCCCTGATAACTAATCATGATGTTTAAATTGGATGGGGGCATAACAAATTTTCCCCTAACTAAGAAATCTTTTATATTCCTTCCATCTTTATGAGATATTTTAAGAATTTTGGGTGTTTATTCATTAGCATCTTTTAAAGAATTTAGGAAGCCCCGATAGTATTTCACCAAATTTACTACTATATCACTAAAACAGCTATAAGTTGTCACAAAATTTTTCTCTGATGTGTTTTTCTTATTCACAACAACTGCTGGTTTATATTTCACTCTATTTTCTTTATTATGTTCATTTATCAATTTGAGCCAACCACTACGTAATATTTCCTTGTTGTACCCCCTGGATTCAAACATAGCACAAGTTCTCAGTACTACTTCTTGAAAATCTGTTTCATCACTGCATAGTATAACCATACAAATTCACCATAAAGTAAAGCCTGTATAGTTTAAGGAGGGTGACAACTAGAGGCTTTTAAATACTGAACATTACCCTCAAATTTTCTATGTACCTTGATGTGTAATCTATTCCCACTGGTAATGTCCAGTTCCGCATCCAGAAATGAAACTTTTTACCCTTCTGGATGCAAGGGTAAAAGGCAATAGTATGAGCACAGCTAGAGTATGTCATACAGTTCTGAGAGTCTTACAGGTAACAGAATGTCAGAAGTGCTGGGAAAATACATAGGAAGATGGATGAGATAGTAATGATATGATGTACAAGATGAGGCTAAAGAAGGTAAACCACTGAAAAACAGTGGAATGAGAAGGGATATTATGTGGATGTATATAGCAGTAAGGGAGAAATACGAAGGAATTATAATGAAAAGGAAGAGCAGGACAGAAAGGAGGTGGCATCATCAATGATCAAAGAGTTGCCATTTAATTTAGTATGGGAAAGCATTTTAATAGAGAGGATGGTCGACAGGTGGGACTAACTGCCAAAATGGTTGGTAAATGGCCAAGGCCTATAAGGAGCTTATGATTACTGAATGTAAAATAAAAGAGAGAGAGGCAGTTGCTTGGATAAATTAGGTAGTCTCACAATGTTGTACCACCCTATTTTACATTAGGACAAACAGGATGTTGAGTTGCAAAACTAGTGGACTCTAGTCAAGTGATGTCTTCTTCTTCCCAATATAGAGAGAACCATACACCGGAGCTGGAAGCTGCTGAAATTTAATGTCTTCTGGTACCTTGGCTACACAAGCCTTCCCAGGAATAAATTCACAACATTCAGCAGTACTTTTTATAACAACATTAATTAAACAATTAAGCAATTAACTATTTCTTAAAAATATATATTTAAAGAACCATGGTAAAATACATTTTCATACATAAACATTATAAGCTTAAATTAATTTCTAAATTTAGACCCCTAGGGGCAAGTGTGCCAAAATTCAGTATAAATCTGCTCTCCAAATTTAACAACTTTTGAACATAATTACCACCTCTTTCACAGTCAGGTTTAGCCAAAACACAGAAAAAAAGAGATTCAGTAGCACCCCCATGAACTTTATGAAAGTGGTCAGAAATAGGGTTATCCAACCTACAATTCCTAACATCCCCCAAATGTTCAAGAATATGTATTTTCACTTTACGTCTAGTTTGACCAATATACCATCTTAGGGGTGTACAACCACAACCCACGATGTATACTATCCCACAGGATAAGCAGTTAAATCTGTCTGTAGCCACATACCTAACACCATTCACCACAGTACCTGACATTTCTATGTTTTTTGAATATCCCAATACAGAGAGGCCTGGTATTACCATCTTCTTCTTCTTTCGGCTGCTCCCATCAGGGGTCGCCACAGCAGATCAACTGTTTCCATTTCTTCCTGTCCTTTGCATCTTGCTCTGTCACACCAACCTCCTGCATGTCTTCTCTCACCACATCCATAAACCTTATCTTAGGCCTTCCTCTTTTCATGTTACCTGGCAGCTTCATCCTTAGCATCTTTTTCCCGATATACTGTGCATCCCTCCTCAGCACATGTCCAAACCAACGTAATCTTACCTCTCTGGCTTTGTCTCCAAACCTTCCAACCTGGGTTGAATCTCTAATATACTTATTCCTAATCCTGTCCATCCTCATCACACCTAGTGCAAATCTTAACATCTTCAACTCTGCCACGTCAAGCTCTGACTCCTGCCTTTTTGTCAGTGCCACTGTCTCCAACCCGTATAACATAGCTGGTCTCACTACCCTCTTGTAGACCTTCCCTTTCACTCTTACTGGTACTCGTCTGTCACAAATCACTCCTGACACTCTTCTCCACCCACTCCATCCTGCCTGTAATCTCTTATTCACCTCTCTTCCACACTCACCATTACTCTGAACTGTTGATCCCAAGTATTTAAACTCATCCACCTTCACCACCTCTACTCCCTGCATCCTCAACATTCCTCTATCCTCCCTCTCATTCACACACATATATTCTTAGTTCTGCTGACCTTCATTCCTCTTCTGTCTAGAGCATAACTCCACCTCTCCAGGGTCTCCTCCACCTGTTCCCTACTCTCACTACAGATCACAATGTCATCTGCAAACATCATAGTTACTGGGACTCCTGTCTTATCTCATCTGTCAACCTGTCCATCACCATTGCAAATAAGAAAGGGCTCAGAGCTGATCCTTGATGTAATCCCACCTCCACCTTAAACGTATCCGTCAGTCCCACCACAGACCTCACTGCTGTCACACTACCCTCGTACATATCCTGTACCACTCTTACATACTTCTCTGACACTCCCGACTTCCTCATACAATACCACAAGCCTTCTCTAGGCACCCTGTCATATGCTTTCTCTAAATCCACAAAGACACAATGCAACTCCTTCTGACCTTCTCTGTACTTCTCCATCAACACTCTCAAAGCAAACATTGCATCTGTAGTGCTCTTTCCTGGCATGAAACCATACTGCTGATCACCAATCATCACCTTCCTTCTTAACCTAGCTTCCACTACTCTTTCCCATAACTTCATGCTGTGACTGATCAATTTAATCCCTCTGTAGTTACTACAGCTCTGCACATCACCCTTATTCTTAAAAATCAGTACCAAAACACTTTTTCTCCATTCCTCAGGCATCCTCTCACTTTCCAAGATTTCATTAAACAGTCTAGTTAAAAACTCCACTGCCATTTCACCTAAACACATCCATGCTTCCACAGGTATGCCATCTGGACCAACAGCATTTCCATTCTTCATCCTCTTCATAGCTATCCTTACTTCCTCCATGCTAATCTGCTGCACTTCATGATTCACTATCCGCACATCATCCAACCTTCTCTCCCTCTCATTCACTTCATTCATCAGCCCCTCAAAGTACTCTTTCCATCTGCTCAACACACTCTCCTCGCTTGTGAGTATGTTTCCCTCATTGCCCTTTATCACCCTTACCTGCTGCACATCTTTACTAGCTCAGTCCCTCTGTCTAGCCAATCGGTACAGGTCCTTTTCTCCCTCCTTAGTGTCCAACCTTTTATACAACTCGTCATACACTTTATCCTTAGCCTTCGCCACCTCTCTCTTTGCTATGCACCTCATCTCCTTATACTCTTGTCTGCTTTCTTCATCTCTCTGACAATCCCAATTCTTCTTCACCAACCTCTTTCTCTGTATACTCTCCTGTACTTCTTCATTCCACCACCAGGTCTCCTTGTCCTCCTTCCTCTTTCCAGATGTCACACCAAGCACCTTTCTAGCCATCTCTCTTACTAGCTCTGCTGTAGTTACCCAGCTATTTGGTAACTCTTCACTGCCACCAAGTGCCTGTCTTAACTCTTCCCTGAACATCACCTCACAATTACCATTTTTCAATTTCCACCATTTGATCATTGGTGCTGCCTTCAAACTCATCCTCCTCTTCTTGATCACCAATGTCATCCTACAAGCCGCCATCTTATGCTGCCTAACTACACTTTCCCCTGCCACCGCTTTACAGTCTCTAATCTCTTTCAGACTGGCCCTTCTACATAAGATATAATCCACCTGTGTGCATCTTCCTCCACTCTTGTATGTCACCCTATGCTCCTCCCTCTTGTTAAAATACGTATTCAACACAGCCATGTCCATCCTTTTCGCAAAATCCACTACCATCTGACCTTCTGCATTCCTTTGCTTAACACCATACCTACCCATCACTTCCTCATCCCCTCTCTTCCCTTCACCAACATGCCGATTAAAATCTGCTCCAATCACCAGTCTCAAACCACTGGGTACAGTCATCACCACTTCATCCAACACTCTCCAAAATTTTTCTTTCTCGTCTATCGCACACCCAACTTGTGGAGCATATGCACTAACAACATTCATCATTACACCAATTTCCAGTTTCATAAACATCACTGTATCCGACACTCTTGGAATACATATACAGTAAAGAATGGACAAATGCATTATGGGTCTGAACAGGGAAGAAGCAGCTACTTGATAAACAACGTATACAGTCAGCAGTTTTGCCAAATTTGTATACTTGTATGCTTATAATGTACGAGTTTCTAATGTATCACTTGCGTTATTTGTAAATGTAATACATTATGTGGAGGTTAAAATAAGACAAAACTCTTGAATAGTTTGGAATACTACCATATCTGGCTGCTTATGTCTTTTTCACAGGGCTTGCAAGTGTTGATTTGAAGTAAAATTTCCAGTCTAAAAAGATATTCATAGAGTTCATTTGATTGAACCTGGTGACACAGATGTTCCTTTTAGTTTTATATTTTTCTTGGCACAGGTGATATCGTTTTTCTATTTCTGCTTTCCTGTCAAACCAGTTCTTTGATGCAGTATCTTTCTAGATGAATATGCCATATAAACTTTCAGTTTTTTTGTATGGCATTTTCTTAGTTTATTATTTACCAAAGCAAATATTACCTTAGTAAATGTTTGTATTGTGAGCATATATGTGATACTTTGTGTGTTGTTTCTTCTTTTGTAACTTTTCTCCTCAGACCTCTGCTTGAAAATGAGCATTTTACCCAGTTGAACTTTTTCTGTCTACAAATGAAATTATTTAAATAATAAATAAAAATGTTTTAGCACAAATTTTGCAACACCTCCAGTAACAGTGAACAGTTAGTTTTAAATAATTTTTTTTAAAGAAATCAACCAACTTGTGCTGAAATCAGAATTACCAATGCAATTTTAACCAGAACTAGGTGCTAATGTATATGCTGTCAAGAAAAGTAGTATTTTATTTTGCTTTACAGCTTTATTCACCAGTTGCCAAAAAACACAGTAAGCTATCTGTAAACAAATATGAAACAATAATGCATACAACATTTATGGCTTCTGAATATTTTTAGAAACATCAGCACTTTGTTTTGTTGAAGTGGTATTTCTTGTATGAATCTTCGCGACAGGTTCAAAAGGAAAAAATATTTGACAAACCAGCAAGCCACATCTTAGTGGCTGTAACCCATCTAATTGTCTTACCACTGCAGCTATTGATGAATGGGGGATATTGAAAAGTCATATTTAACTGAAAGGCCTGGGTGAAGAGTAGGGCAAACCACTGATTTTAATTAGTTTGGATGCAAAAAGCGTTTGATCAAGTGGCTAGGAATTACGTCTGGTGAGCGCTGGCTTTGATGGGGTTTCCCTCAGAATTTATAACACTGATTAAAGGGTTGTATGAGGATTCGAACACAGATAAAAGTAAATGGGGAAATGGAGGAAATGAGTACCCCCAGGCATGAAAACATTAGTAGGTAAAATCTGTATGGAAGAGAAGATTGTCTTGTTTACCAATGATGCGATAATATATTTAACAAACATTGTGAAGCTCTTTAAATTAGTGAGGCAGTTTGTAGGAATATCTGTTATAAAGTTAATGTAGATAGGGCTAGGGCAATATGTGTGAATTATGTACTCATATGCGACTTGATGTAAAACTGTCCAAACACTGTACTGTAAAATGAAGTATTTGGTGGTTTGGATAGGGAGTAAATTGGAGGAATCACCTAAAGAAACGTGGGATGAGATAAACCAAAAGATTTCAAATTTGACAGAAGTGAGGAGTGACAGTGATGGATTTGGACCAGAGAATCTTAGCAATAAAAATGTTTGTAGTGCTCTTAATACTTTATTCAAGTCAATCATTTATATATGAACTTGACTAGGCATTCTGGATATCCTTACAGAAACAACTGAGGAAGTTCATATGGGACAGTAAAACACTGAAAAGGCCAGTGGTAGAGGGGGGACTATCCTTGCCTGATTTGCAGAGATATGACAAGGCAACACAACTAAGACTGGTAATTTGCTGAGAATGGGGAGTATGACTGAAAATGAAAGACATTGATTTTGGAAGGGTGGGGGCAAAAGACAGAGTGCCCAAAAGGGGAACCTATGGGATGAAGGTTTGAGTAAAGAAGGATGTAGGAATCAGTTATGAAAGGGTTAAAGCCTGATAAGAAATACATTGGGGTCTAAGAAGTTTAGAGAATAGAGGTTTGATGTGTGGTATGTTGGATTGTGAAGACAGAGGATACAGATAGACACCCGAATCAACAATTTTTTTTTGAAAAAAAATTGAGAACAGAAGTAAGTAGAATGGACTGTGAGGATCTGCTCAAGAGGTATAGACTCAGACAACTGGACACCATGAAATATAAAGGATTGTATCGTATCTTGCAGAAGTATGATAGAGAGATACAAATGCGTGGTCTGTGAAGGCCAGAATTAGATTATTAACTGAAGTAAGGCAACTGGGAGCCTGTAATAAAAAATAGTGAGTAGGATATAAGAAGAGGGGCAATGGGAAATATATGAGCAAAGACAGGGATGGCAAAGGTTGGCTGGGCAAGTAATCACAGGTCCAATGGAGGGAAATATATACAGCCCCAAGAATAACAACTAAAGCTAAAACATTTTGAATATTTGAGTGGAAATTCCTCCACAAGTATTTTATATGCCCAGTAAATTGAATAAAATGTTCCCTGTGGTGAGATTAGATAACTGGAGACATGAGCAAAATCAAAAGGGGACTGGAACCTTATTTTCTGTAAATAACTCAAATTACAGAAATTTAGATTAAACCTGCAGGAATTAATAAGCAAAATACTAGGGGCTGAGTGGCAGTCACAAGAGGTAAACTACTATGTAAGGTAACAGGGGGAATGCCTGGGAGCATTACTTATGCACTACTACTTTAATACTGTTGGCAGTAAAGAAAGTCATAACAAAAAAATGGAGGACTACATTAGAACCAAAGACTGATGAACTGATAAAACAGATGGAAAACACAAGGGAATTTAGAAGTGGCAAGGATTAAAGGAGCAGGTAATAGTATGCACAGAAGGAAATGGAAGCTCAGGCATAAAATTTTAAAGGAGGGATAGAGCTATAAGAGGAATATAAATAGTTTAGTAATAGTTTAATGGGAGAAGCCATTCAAGGTACTGGACTCAAAAAGACAAGAATGCAAGGGAAAGAAATTGGCTGTCAGAAGAGGTAAAAGAAATAATGCATAGTAAAATGTTTGAACTTGTTTGAACTTGTTCAAAAAACAATGTAAACCTTAGTTTTGGAATTGGATCAGATTAATACATCTGGTAACAGATGGCAAGTAAACATTAGAGATAAATGGATACCATGGTTGTGGACAGCAGAAATTAAATAAGTAATTATGAAAGGAAATAAAGGCAGCTTTGGTAAAAAAAAAAAAAAAAAAAAAGATAATGCATTGTTCATGCCAAACACTTTCAACAGCATAAAGAAAGAGTTTATTCATAAATGTCACCTGATGTTCACAATATCTTACACATACTAACTGTATACTATGCATTCAGAGGTCTACAACTGATTGTGACTTGAACCCTCAGGTTCTCCTCACAAAGTTTAGAATGCAAATTGATGAAAACAGGAAAAGCACCTAGTCTGACTGGGAACAAGCTCACAGTACTCCGTATGAATACATTATGCAGATGACGAACACATTTAAGGGATTAAATCTGGTGGACAGAGTGCTTGAAACACTGTGAGTAGAAGTTTAGGATATAGTTCAGGAAATATTCCAAACTGAAAGACGATTAGTAAGGCAAAATTGCTGTGTGTGGAAGCATTAGAAGTGTATGAGATAAAATCAAAGCAAAAGACAATGGAGGTATAGAAAATATGACAAACAAATTCAGAATTTCACATAATAGCAAGAAGAGTTACGAAGGCATATGTAAATGAGCAATGCAAAGAGCTTGAAGAAGATAGTAGATGGGCGACAGTACCTCTTCAAGAAGACTGGAGACGTTAATCAAATCTTCCATGTGATACTAAGCAAAACTTTCATGTAAGAGTGGCTGTGATAAATGTATGTGTGAGTGGTAGGGCACCTTGTTGAACATTCAGCTAGTTGACAGATATTTTGGCTGTAACATGCTAATCAAAGCACTGATTACAAAGTTTAGAAAGGAAAAAAATCACTTAATTACGACTTTGCTTTTTTTCATAGTTTTTCTTTTGTGGTTGTTACTCTTACTTGACTGTGGAGCTAGTATATGTAAATTGGGGGTGGGGGGGCGTCAGGTTAAAGCGCATAACCCAGATGTGCAGACATCATCAAAATTGGGGATTAACCTCTCCAGTAGTACCTGTGGAATGGGCCTTTGTTTTTCCACTACCCACAGCAACAGTCACCTTGGGTACCCTCTTTCTGGGCTGGAGGGAACATTACAATGGGAAAATGGTCCAAGGAATATAGACACATGCAAAGGCCAATCTTCACATCACTACCCTGGAGATGAGGGGTGGTTCTCCTCAAATTGCAGGAATTTCAGAACTTCCTTCCTCCAGGAGTGATATCAGTATGTCTGCTGTATGGTACATAAACAAGAAGAAACTAAATGCTACCCCCTTTGTGGAAAGGCCATGAGGCAATGGATGATTGTTTTGCAGTACTTTCTGATCACAAAGCACATCCCTAGAAAAGCCAGCTGTCTAACAGACAGGCTCAGCAGGTCTATCCTAATGCCTGATGAATGGACTTTCAGTCTGACAGTCACCAAGAAAATCTGCAACTGCTGGGACCAGTCTTGCTGAGACTTTTTTGTGTATTCCCATCCATTGCCTAGTGTACCTTGATCCCTCCTTTGGGACAGTCACTGTGAGAATTATAGTCTTTCAGTGGCCCCCTTGAACATCTATCCATCTTTCCCCG
Organism: Protopterus annectens; assembly: GCF_019279795.1. Classification (NCBI taxonomy): domain Eukaryota; kingdom Metazoa; phylum Chordata; order Ceratodontiformes; family Protopteridae; genus Protopterus; species Protopterus annectens. The sequence continues at coordinate 1,565,282,625 of NC_056741.1, forward strand.
TTTCCCTTATGACCAGATTCTTAAAGGAAACAGCTGCATACATAGCCACAGTGATCCTCATTGCCCCAATCTGACCCAGGCAAATTTAGTTTTCTTTGTTCTGGACACACTAACGAGGAACCCATGGCTTCTAGAGCCCCACTTAGATTTTTTTTCTCTCAGACATCTAGGCAGCCGAACCCAGATCTACAGAACCCCAAGTTGACCACATGGTTTCCCCATTTCCATTAATGGTGAAAGACTCTTTCTTATCCCAGAGTGTGGTTTGCATTTCATCAGCTTTGAAAGAAGAATTCATTCATAAAATTTGCAAATGTGAGTGGAATTGCTTTACCTTATGGGCTAATGAACAAGGTATAGATCACTTTTCTGTTTTTATTCCAGTTGCCTTACAATCCCTATTTAATTTATTTGAGGTTGGTTGTAGTTACTGTTTGACAAAAGTACAATTTGCATCCACCTCCAATTTCCACAGTGGTTTTCATGACTATTTGGTTGCAACACATAAGCTTTGCAGGGCTTTCTTAAAATGAACCTTCATTCTTGAACCTCCAGTAAAAGACCCTACTCCCCCCTTTGGGTTGTTCTGGAATCTCAAGTGAGAGTCCCCTTTTTGCCAGTCTCTTCTGCAGACCTAAAATTCTTTCTTGGAAAACTATATTTAAGTTTGTGTAGTCCAGCCACTGGAACACACAGACTGATCTCCAAAGATAACAGTATTCTTGCAATGACCAATTTCTTGCTTGCTGAAACTCCTGTCCTCATCCCCTATTCGACTGCTGCTTGCTGAATCACCAGATCTTATTCTTGCCATTTTGGAACAATGATGTCTTAGACTCAGGTCGAGTTGGGGAGTTTTCCAGCACATATTTTCCCATCAGATAAATGTACCCACTGCTTAATGTTTGATGTTTGAGCTTCTTTATCAATGTTTTTTATTCATTTTTTGTTGCTTGTAACTTCTCTTCTCCCCTGACCTTCCCAACCCCATTTACAAATAATAATAACTACACTATTTTTTTTTAATTTTCCTTATTGGATTTTTCCCTTTTAGCTAGTGAGGTAGATTTTTATTGTTGCTGATTTATACTGTAGTACTATTCGTTTAGTTGGTACAGGAGTCAGCCCTTGCCTATCTGTTATCACTGGTTTTGCAGATGTTGCCCTTTTACCTTTTAGTAGATTAAATTTCCTTTGCTGTTAAGTGAATTAGTTTACAGGAATTGAAGTACCTGCAGTTGGTATTCTTTTGAGGATTTTCCTGTATGAAAGGTAAGACTTCTGTTTTTGTGAAATGTATCAAAAATTGAGTATAAGATCCAACCCCAAGATCTACACTTTATGTGCCTTGGGGTCAAACATCTTGATACTGACAGTCTAATATGTGATAATGACATCTGTAGAACTTTAATGAATATAAAGAATAAGTTAGTGTTAAAGGGATCGACTAAATCTGACACTTCAAAGAAAAAAAGAGACAAAAAGTGGATCAGACAGGGACTACCTTGTAAGACTTGAAATGAAAACAAAAATAGAAAAGATGATTAGAAGAAGCTGGGAACAGTCAGTTTTGAGAAACATTTTCCCTAGCCAAAGAACTGAGGATGTTAGCTTATCCTGCAGCCAGAACCTAACAACCTGTTGACTGTAGACTGTTGCTTCCTGCTTCTCCATCCTATCAAGAATCCTATGGACAGATGGACTTAGCTCCAAGTAGAAGAGCAGGGAGCATCTCCTCTCAGCAGAAGCTTTCCAAATTTTTGCCATCCAGACCAGCATTTACACTATCTGTTTCCTTATCAAGGTCCCTTTGGAGTCCCATTCAGTTAGATTGGGTCACGATTATGTCAGCCATTGAGAAGGCTAAGATCCAGAATGGTGTTCTGTCTGCCCTCTGGTTTCCAGGCTAGCAAGAGAAGAAATGCTTCCTCCAGATGTTACTCTGTCTTTCCTCCATTTTGGTACTAAGAGCATCACATTTTACTTGGAACCTGTGCTGATATATTTGGTTTCACAGGATTCATTTTTTCAGCATCAAAGCCCTTGGAGCTAGTGGTTGGGTTTGTCCCAGTACCATCAATGGGGAGCCTCACTAGGCCCAAGGGGGGGGGGGGGTCAGTGACAAGAGTTACTTGACGTTGACTTTGGTGCTGAACCTTTCTGGTCCTTGTCAATGATGGCTGTTAGGGTTTTTGACCCATCAGACCCATCTTCATATAAGTCCATTTCAATTTTAAATCATGATTAAAAGTGTTTATATATATAATAGCTAAAGAGTGGCAAAGGTATTACCAAACATTATAGATATTGATCATTGTGGTTTTGTGGAGGGGAGGCAAACATTTGACAACATTAATAGAACAATGAAGATCCAGGGGAAATCAAAATATAAGACAATACTGCTGTGATAGCTGGGTCATGATGCAGAGGAAGCATTCAACAGAGTAAGCTGGGGTTTCAAAGGAAGTGTTTGCATTCCCAGATACAATAAGACAGGGATCAGAAGCAAAATTAAAGTGTGTATATGTGTGTGTGTGTGTGGGGGGGGTCTCTCTGATAAGTTGCACCTGAACAGAGGAACCAGGCAGGAATTTCCTCTTCCCCATGATATTTGCATTGTATTTAGTGCCACTGGCAAAGAAAGTAAGGGACTCAGAAATTCAGGGATATAATTGGTATGGCAATCTTGAAAAGCTGCCTTTATTTGCAGACAATAGTATTTTATAACCTGATAAAACTATAAAAGGACATCTCAGTGTTGTAGAACATTCTGAGCCATTTTTAAGTCTTTCATGATATAAAATTAATAAAGACAAAATAAAGGCTATAGCTCTGAACTATGTGCTCATACATGAATTTGTTCAGCAATACCCACATTTATGGGGACATGATAAAATTAGTATTTAGGAAGGAATATGAGTTAAAAAGGATTATGTTATGGCAACTAAGGATATGTGGAAAGAGATTAAACAAAAGATAATACAAAAACTGAGAAACTGGAAGCTCTTGTTCATGGATATGGTTAGCAAGATACAAGCAGTGGAAATGTTTTTAGTCCCTTTTGTTTTATACAGGTCAAGCATATTTTTGTCAACCATAGCAAAAGTTGTGTACAGTAATTAATAAAGAGTTTCAGGATTTTATCTAGGAGAGGAAGAGGGCAAGGGTCAAGTGGGATAAGTTAATCCTCCCATAGGAAAAGGTGATTTAGGATTGCCTGATTTTAAAGGATATTTTAGTGCTACAGAGTTGAGGCTTATATACGTGACACATGCAGAAAGTTATAATTCAATGTGGAAAGGGATGATGAAGTGGGGGAGATTCATGAAATAAGGAGAGAGTAAGATTTTGGATGCAGATCCCTAAGGAGAATAATAACAGCCATAAAGAATATTATATTTCTAAAGTAGCAGAAAGCATTCTAAGAACTAAGCCAACACAGGAATGGAGAAAGAAGATTCTGCAGATAAGGATGACTGCAGTTATGGGTACACATAATAGATAAGAGTGTGTTGGAATTTTCTGGAGACAACTGGCAAAGTAACCAAGGTATTGGGAGCAAATAACTAGAGAGAGAAAAGTAGCAGAGTGGGAAGAGGCCAAGAAAACATTTGGACTGCAGGCTAGAGACTGCCTTCCCTATCAGGGGTTGATATCAGAGTATAGACAAAGGGATAATTATTAAGGCATATGAAATATTGCAGGATGACTATAGGAATCAATCAGAGGAGGTTAGTAAAGACTGGGAAAAGAAACTGTGTTGACAGTTTACAGGGAGACAATGAGAAGACATCTGTATTGCTACCAAATATACAACAGAAAATTTAGGATTTTTGATTGTGTTTGGATAGGTATTTTTATACCCCAAGCAGTCTCCAAAGAATTTTTCTTCAGTTAAATGGAAAATGTTGGAAGTGTGATGGGGAAGAAAGAGGTAACTGGGAGCACATGTTCTGGGAATGTAATGAGTTGGCAGACTTCATAAATTCCACATACAGAGTACTCTGTCAGAAATATTGGGTGAGAAAATCAGTATAACTAAGGAAATATTTTTTTTTTGAGCTGGGATATGGGATTGGAATTGCCTAGACATAATAAGGCCTTCTTAGGTATAATTCTGGTGGCTGCCAAAAAAAAGCAATTGCTAGAAAATGGAAATCAAAGTATAAACCAACTGTATTCAGAGTTGTGAATATTGTAACAGAGACAAAAGAAAGGGAAGTGGGATCTGTAGAAAAGGGTAGGAGAAAATTACATTGGAAAAAAATGGAAATTGTGAGAAAAATAGATGCAGAATAATGTTTTGGCAGGAGGAGTGAGGTTTAATTGAAGGCAGGAATTGATCGATTTATGTAATGTTGGATTGATGATAATTATATAAAAATATATGAGATGTATAATGTTTATTTATTTATTTATTTTTATTTATTTATTTACATTTGTTGACCGGGAGTGTCCGACTGGACGTAGGTCCATTTTCAGCGGAGGCCCGGGGAGAAAAGCTCCACAGTTAAAATAAACAGAGAATAGTTACATTGGATTACATAACGATTAACAATTTAACATAGCAATTACTTACAACATATTTACAGATGAAGAACATAGTACATCAGTAGACAACTAGAATATTTATCTGTGAAGTACATAACAGACATTAACAAATGTTACAATGAGATGTTCCTGCTGCATAATAAGTACTAGGCTTATGAGCATCTGAGCTTGCTATAATCAAGGTAGTTAGTGGAGTGGAAAGAAAGGTAATGGTTGGATGGGGTGGGTGATATTAGAGTGGGAGTTGCAAGGGCATAGCCAGCATGTTTTTAGGTGCGCTTTTAGTAAAGTTTTGAAGTGAGTGCATGATGGTACAGAGGTAATTGTGGGTGGAAGGGAGTTCCACAATTCTCACAGCTGCTGGAATCTAGTTTTCTGCTCCTCAGAGATCATTACAGAGGAATCAAAAAAGGAGCCAAAATCCTCAGGTTTGGGAGGTCCTAGTAGCCCCAGAATGAGCAGTACTTCAAAAGGAGTTCTTGCAGTAGGGGGAATTATTATGGTAGCTGTCTCCAGAGGTGAGCTGCATCAGCAGTGGTTCTGAGGGCTCACCTATTGGCCTAGACAGTCTCAAACCTGAACCATTACCTGACTGTCCCACTCAGGAGGCAGACAGCCAATGTTATTTCCTGTACCCTCTTGCATGGTTGGCCAGTCACGTGAGATAGTTGGGTTAAAGAAGTAATAATATCCAGATTCAGTATAATTTTTTAAAAAGCCAGCTGTCTTGTCTTCCAAAAAGTGGCAGAACAAGAGGTTCAAAACCTTTTACAAAAAAGAGTCATCTAAAAGGTCGCACCAAACCTGGGTGGGTCCGAATGTTGCCCAAGAGTCTTCTTTGTACCCAAAAACCTAGGACTTGTAACCCATATTGGAGCTCAGTCATCTAAATCATTATGTGAAAAAGGAGCATTCCAGATGGTGATGGTGTAATCCATTCTGCCATGTTTGCAAAAAGGGGATCAAATGTGCTGTCAGGATCTCCAAGATGCCTCCCTCTACATTATGATGGTCAGAGCATCCAGGAGATTTTTGTGCTTCCAGGTGAGAGCCAGTCATTACCAATTCATAGTATTACCATTTGGTTTCAGCACAGCCCCCCTGGGTGTTCGCCCAGTGTTTGGCTCCAGTCACAGCTCACATGTGACTCCTTGAATCAGAATATTCCCTTACCTGGGTGACTGACTCATTGCAAGTACTGTAGAGGAAGCTGTCATTATGGAAAGAGAATACATGTTCCAGTTAAGGCTGTCTTTGGTGTTTTGTGTCAGTCACCACAAACCACAACCAGAATCCTCCCATTTTCTCATGTTCATAGATTTTCATTTGCATACCTCAAGACAATTAGCCATACTGCTACAGAAAGATGGATTATTATTTTCCAAGTAGTGAAGACTCACCTAGACGGATGCTGCAATGACTGATACTAAAGGCGCTTGGGTTGATGTCAACATCCATGCAAACAGTTCCACATGCAAGTGTACACATGAAGATATTACAGTGGATCTTGAGAGCTCAATTGGATCAAACCCCAAACAACATTTCACAGATTAATATGACTTGACCTGCAGGAAACACCTGTTCTATTAGACAGAAACACAGAACTTAGCAGCTGGCATCCCATTCACACAACAAATACCAACAGCCACAGTCACAATGGGTGCATCTTTACTGGAGGGCACTTTTTAAACAGGATGTTTCAAGGATCAAGTATGCTTATGAGGCCAAGCTGCACATGAGCATCTTGGAAGTGAGAGCGGTCTTCCTAGCAATGCAAGCATTTGAAGATCAAGGTGCAGTGTCCAGCCAGTCTGACAATATCACAGTGGTGTTTTTACATCATCAAACAGGGAGTAGCTCGCTGTTATCCCCCCCCTTTGTTGAGAGGCTAAGAGAGTATGTGAATTGGGCTATCACTTCACTTTGCTTTCTAATAGCACACATCCCGGAGGTTGAGCAGACAGATAATGCTCCCTCAAAAATGATATCTCAATGACTCAGTAGTTCAAGCGATTTTCATGAACTGAGGAGTTTGTTGTGATCTTTTTGCTACTCAATTCAACACCAAATGCAAGTGTTTCTTCTCCATTGTCCCTCAGTAGAGATAACCACCAAGATAAGCATTTTCTTCTGTTTGGGCCCCAGGGCTCCTTTATTCCCTCCAATTCTCCTAATCTCCAGGTTACTATAGAAAGCCAGGATGTGGACACCACAGGTTTACCCTGTTATGGAAAAGACCCCTTCTGTTACCACAACACCAGAAGTTCTTACTCTGTCCATCTGAGCAGTTTCAACCTGGCATTCAGGCCTTCAGATTAACCACATGGCTTCTTCAATTCCCGTATTGTGCAGTGACACAAAATTCCCATCATTGGGGAAGAAGTTAATAATAGCTGCTCAAAAACCTTCTGAAAGATCAATTTACAGTGGTATATGGCTCAAATTCCATCTTTGGGCATCCAGTCAGAATACTGACCCATCTGTAGCATTGATTTCCCAAGTGTTGACATTCATTTCACATCTCATTCTGAAAGTCTCATAGGAAGTTAATAGGCTAATGGCCCTAGGATCATTACAAGCTTAGCCAAGTTCAACCCTTATTTCCATGATCAGCACCTGTTGCCCCTCTCCAAGAGGGACACAGGTGGAACCCTTGGGGTGAATTTACGGTTACCCATCCAATTATCCAGATTGCGTTTGAAGGTGCCCTGTCTGACATGAAGTGGGAGTTTGTTCCAGAGGTGTGGTAACCTCTAAGATACAAATCTCTCCCTCAAGCAGGTTCTATTAATGTTACATACCAGGTTATGGTCTTTAAAGTGAGTAACCCATGTATCATTTGACTTATGGAAATGCAGCATTTCCAATAAAGCAGGGTCAGAGATTGCCTTGTATGCAAGGCAAAGATTGCCTTTGAGTAGTACCTATGAAACAGAAAAAAGTGACAGTGATTTCAGATGATCCATTGTGGTTTCTGCAGTTACTCAGGTTCTTGGAAAGGTACATACCAAAAGGGGTGTTGTACTCAATTATTGACCTGATGAGGGAAGAGTATAGGGAGCTTCTTTTTTTCTGGTGGCAGTGCCCTTACTTATGAGAAGTGCAATATAGAATGCTTTTCTTACCACTGTGGAGACATGGTGGTCAAAGATAACGTTGCCGTCAACTTGTTTGTCCAGGTCTCTCACCACTGAGTGCATACTTAAGGTGTTCCTGTTGATGTGGTAGTTAGCAGGAACATCACCCATACAGAAAGGGATGATAATAAATTTTTTTTGCATTAAGTTTAAGGCCATGACTTTGGCACCAATCATTTGTTTGTGTAAGACCCTCTTATAGGATGTTGACATCATTTGGAGATTCTATGACTGCTCCCAGTTTACAGTCATCAGCAAACTTCGTCAGCCATAGACCTTTAGTTTTTGCCTATAATTCAGAGAAATGGATTCGATGCAGTGGAGGTCCCAAGACTGACCCCTGTGGAATATCACTGGTCACAGTTCTGCTGTTTGAAGTGGATTCCCCTATCTTGACTATATGGATTTTGTCAGTGAGCCAGTTGGCGACCCATCTAATGATATAAGGGTTGATATCTAGCTGGGTGAGTTTGTCAGTGATGCCTGAGTGCGGGATAGTGTCAAATGCATTGGCTAAGTCTAGGTAGGCTGTATGCACAGATTTCCCCTCATCCAGGGCCTTGGTGGCTGTCTCGAAGAAGTCCACCAGGTTTAACAGCCATGATCTCCCCTTTGACAAATCCAAATTGAGTAGGGTCAAGTGTTTGGGGATTACCTATATCTTTGCTGATAAAGTCCATAATAATTCACTCCATGACCTTGCAGATAAGGCTGGTCAGGCTAATAGGTCTATAGTTCCCAGGGTCAGTGGAAGTACCACCTTTTTGCAAGGGAATAACGGTGGCCATTTTCCATTGAGCTGGGACAAAGTCGGTGTTTAGACTATGATTGAAAAGAGTACGCAGTGGTGTTGCTAATTCTTGTTGGAGCACATGTAGGATGCATCCTGGGATGTAATCAGGTCCCATAATTGCTGTGTTCCTGGCCTTAGAGAGAGCGTTAACGACCTGCTCTTTAGAGATACAAAGTAGGGGACAGGTGGCAGTGATGTCATGGGGTACATGTGGTGGGTACAGGGGAGTGAAGTTTTCACAGTACCTGTTGGCCAACAGGTTAGTTATGTCCACAGGCTCAGTATATGTGGTATCATTAACTACCAGTTTGGCACAAATCTGGGTCTTTCCATTTAGGTTACGGATGTAACTAAAGAACGCCTTATAGTTGTCTTTAGTTGAAAGTAATTTGGATTCATAGTTTGCTTTGGAAGACTTCACAAGAAGTCTTATTTGCTTGTTTAAGCTGATGAGAAAGTGTTTCCAGTTTAGGTCTCTCTCCCTCTTACTCTTAGATAGCAATGTCTTCCTCTTATTGTAAAGCCTGTTAATGGCAGTTGTCTACCAGGCAGGTTTGCTCTTCCTTGAGGAGCTTGTTTTGGTCCTATCAGGTATGACTGAGTCAATGTAGTTATACAGTTGTTTGTATAAAGCATTGGTGTAGAACTGGGCATAGCTGCCAGTTCCATCTGGGAGGTGAGGTGCAGAGAAGCTATTTATACCATCCCGTAAGAGGTTATAATCTGCTTTGGGGAAAAGAAGAGTATATACTGCCTACCTTGACCTGGCCAAGGCATTTGACACAGTTCTCCACTCAGGTATTATAAATATTCTCACAAAACTGAGCATAAATCCGCACATCACCAAATGGATAGCCAGTTGGCTCATGGACAGGACACGTGGTTAATGTGGGCCAGTTAGCAATGGTATTCCACAGGGCTCAGAACTGGGACCAGTCCTGTTCAGAATATTCTTCTCTAAAGTCAAGACTAATGTGGAAGGCCTCTGGATGACAAACTTTGCTGATAACTGCAAGCTGGGGCAATAATTGAATCCCCCAGTGATGTAGATGCCCTTCAGAATGGTCTAGATCAGACAAATGATTGATACCAGAACCATGACTTAAAGCTAAATGAGAAAAAAAGTACATTATCATACACGCTGGGATGTTAAATACCCCTACTGATTACAACATCAATAACACACCCCTGAGTCTACTCAGAGGTGAGAGATCTAGGTACACATGTAGATAGATAGTGTGAACTTTGACCAATATGTGTCCACAGTGGTGAAGAAGCCCTTCTATGTGGCACAACTTATAAGTAAAGGTAAGGCATCCAGATCCAAGGAAAATATAATCCCACTGTACTCAGCCCTCATTAAACCAATACTCAAGTACAGTGCACCATTTTACATTTACTTGACTAGGCACTTACGGCAGCTGGAGTGACCTCAGTTATTCCTCACAAAGAAAATACAGGGTGTAAACAACATGTATTATGTGGACAGGCAGTCTGCTACTGACTATTAAGGAGTGACCTATGCCTGACTTACAAGGCACTCACAAATCCAGCCCTGATGGAGCTGTTACATGACTGCAAGTCAAAAAGCACGAGGGTCACCTGATCTAGATATCTAAAATTAGTCAGTGACTCAAGCAAAACATGCTGGAGGTAGAAATGTATGTGTCACAGAGATTTCCCCTTCCTTGGAACAGGCTTTTTATTCACATTAAGCAGAGCCCTTCCATTGCCCTTTTCAAACATAATTTGAATCACTGGATGGGGAATCGCAAATACACACTTGGGGTACTGCATATGTCCCTTATGGACAATTGCAGTTTGTAAGAGATGCTCAAGACGTAGGCATACATCTGTGCAATCCTCTTGCCCCTAGGTCCATATATTGAGCAAAATTGGGTTATATTGGATAACCTTGTAAAAGGGTATTAAGCTGTTAGCCTAGTAATCTCCTGTGAACCTATAAACATGATGGTGGTGATGGAAAGGGTTGACTATTTGAACAGTATGAGTCAGCTTTTGTTGTTAGACACCTATAAAGAGATATATTTAAAAACTGATCAAACGCTACAAGATATGGTGATGCAAGGGCAGATTTCTGAAAGATAATATAAATTTATGTCTAACCCTAAGACAGTGGTAGCACAGATTGTTGGGATAACGAAAATTCATTCGGATCTTAATAATCTCCCCTTTAGACCAATTGTTGATGGAACAAGGTCAAAAACATGTTCAACAGCAAAATTTTGGATTTGAATTGAAAGGTGGTATAGATAAAATAGAACAGATATGTAAAGATTATTGGGAATTTCTGAGTAAATTGAATTGTGTGGAATTTGACCCTAACCTTATTTTTGCAACTGTGTATGTTCACAGTTTATTTTCAGTGATTCCTCACGAAAAAGGGCTAGAGTATTTTGAAACACAAATAAATATTTTCAAATGGAAAGTTGAAGGATAGCAGCCATGACACATTTAATGGAAGTAGTATTAGAAAGTCACTTTTTACACTTTGAAGGTCAATTTTATAGGCAAACAACAGCTGTGGCCATGGGGGCCGCATGTGCCCCATTGTTTGCGAACTATGTCATGGCTGAGTGGGAAGATCAGTATTTGATTAATGGCCCTTATAATAGGTGTTGGGTCATGTACACTCGATTTTTGGATAAAATCTTTATTTTATGGAAAGATACCCTCAGTAAATTGGAAGAATTTTTATATTATATAAATACTACAGTTGATTTTTTGTCTTTTCCATCATGTTATGACACAGAGAAAATTCATTATTTGGATGTAGAAATATCTAAGAATTATGAAAAAGGCAATTTAATTTGTAACATTTACAGAAAACCTACATTCTCCAAAATATATCTTCACTTTTCTAGCTGGCATCCCATTCATCAGAAAAAGTCTGTAGTTAAGGTTCATCTAGTAAGGATAGCAAGGATGGTGTCTGAGATGGATATGTTTAACAGTGAATGTGAAATGGTTATCTCCATGTTCTTAAAGAGGGGTTATCCTATTGAATTTTTGGAAGAAGTTAGAAATAAAGTAATCAGGAAGAGAGAGAATTCTACCAGCCGATTCTTTGTAATGGAAAAATCATAGAGCAAAGAATCAAGAACAATTGTTTGGTAAATAATAGGAGAGCATTTATTTCTACTTATACCTTGGATAGTAAGGCTATTGAGAATGTGATTAACAAAACTGGCAGATATTCAAGGATAATTTAAGTGTAAATGAAAAAAAATGGGAGAAAAAACAGTTTTAGTATTTAGAAAAGACAAGCCTTTTAAGAAGTGGTTAGAATGGGGATACAGGGGTGCAAGAAGGAATGGATTTGGTACAAGGAAATGTGGATGTTGTACCCAATGCCCCTACATTATTAGTAGAAATTAATTTGTCATTAGGAATGTTACATATAAAATTATGGGTCGCTGTAACTGTAATAGTACAAGCATAGTTTATCCTGCCCAGTGTAATCAGTGTTCGGTATTTTATGTGGGGACGACCTCAAGAAGGTTAAGAGACCGAATATACGAACACTGTTTAGACATTAAAAATTGTAAGACAACTAATGCACTATATAGGTATTTAATGGGTTTTTCCAATCATTCGTTTTTTTGTTGTGAATAAAGTTTCAAAGGAAGTTCAAGGTAGAGTTGTAGATGAACATTTGTATGTGTGTGAACTAAAGTGGCAAATTAGACTTGATGCAACTCACTGTCCAGGTCTAAATGAAGCATTATCTATTTATTCTGTGTTAAAATTGAAGAAATTAGATTTTAAATGATTTTATTGACCATTGTGATAATCATGTGACACACTTTATATGGCTATTTTAATGTTGTTTTTATTGTGACTAATTAGTTCTGAAGTTCCCGTGGGAACGAAGGTGCTTAACCCTTGTGTGTTTATTTTATTTAATAAAAGTTTAAGTGGCCTTTGGTGTTCAGGTGTCGTTTGGACTGCATTTGCACTTCTGGTATTTGTTACAAAATTGGGTTATATTGGTTAACCTTGTAAAAGGATCTTAAGCTGTTAGCCTAGTAATCTCCTAAGAACCTGTGAACATCCTTTTTTTTTTTTAAATCCCACTGCGGGGGTTTGTCCGAAGAAAAATCACTTGGCGGAGACAGCAAATATCATTAAATCTGGGTTTGCCCTTCTCCCTTCCCTGTATTAAAGCAGCCGGTCCTCACAGACACCTTAGACTTTGTTTCGGGAGCAGTTTCAGAAGGGATAAAAGTGCATGGTGTGTCAAGAACAGATGCAAGCACTTAAATATAAATGAAATGCTTGTCCTAATCAAGGCACTCAACTTTCTGAATATCTTTGGTCTCTGAGGGCTCTTCAAGTTGCTACAGATAATACCACAGTTATGTGGTATGTCAACAAGCAAGTGGGAACCAGGTCATACCCTCTTTGCAGACTAGCCATGTTAGCTTGGGATATAGCTTTACAGCATATCTCACTCTATAGGCATCCTACATCCATGAGAGCAAAATTGTCAAGCAGACAACCTGAGCAGGAGAAGGGCAGACACTCGCAAAAGGGAGCTAGATCAGGGGGACTTCAAAGATGTGATCCATCTGTGGGGAGTTCCTCAAGTAGATCTATTTGCCTCCTCTCTGAGCAATCAGCTTGCAAGATCTTGCTCCAGGACTCCATGCCAGAAAACATGGAAGACAAATGCCTTTTCCTTTTCTTGGGCAGGAATGTTCCTGTATGCTTTTCCAGGCTTTATACTGTTATCAAGGGTACCGCTGAAGATTTAGAAGGAATCTTCGAAGATCATCATGGTAACTTTCATCCAGCACAGGCAACAGTGATTTTCCCTTCTTTTGAAAATGGCCTGGGGCAATTACTACAAGCTTCCTCACGTAATGCATCTGCTTACACAAGATCAGGGATGTTTGATACACCCTGACCCCAGTCAACTTCACTTGTCTGTCTGGATGATAGGGATTACTTCCCTTTGGTCACCTGTTTATTGAAGATGTGCAGCAGGTACTAATGGAGGCAAGAAAGTCTGCTACTAGAAAAGCATACCCATTCAAAGCTAGTTGTTCTCTGGTTTTACAATATTTTTGTGAGTTACTATCTTATGGCCTTTCTTACTTGTCTATTAAGATTTATTTATTGGCCATTTCAGTATATCTACCCAAGGATCCTCCTCTTTCAATGCATTCTCATGACAAAATGTTTTTGAAAGTAGTTTTGGTGGCTCCTCCGTGGAATCTTAATTTTGTGTTAGAGAAGCTAACACTTGCTCCATTTAAACCAGATAATCAGACTGACTTGAGATTCATAACATGAAAAACAGTTTTATGGATAGCTCTGACTTCTGCAAGAAGGGTATCTGAGTTGCATATTCTTATGGTAAGTCAGCTGTGCCTCATTTTCCATAGGGACAGGTTTTATTTGAGAGCTAATCCTTCTTTTATACATAAAGTGGTATATGAGTTTACATTAAGCTAAACTATCCATCTCCTGTTTTCTTTCCTGAACCTAAAAATAAGGGAGAACTGATACTTTACACCTTGGATGTCCACAGACAACTCAGGTTCTATCTCGAAAGAACTAAATCTTTCAGATCTTTGGATCAGCTATTCATTTCTTGTGAAGGTAAGTGGAAGGGACAGCCTTTGTCAAAGCAGACTATTTCCAACTTTTTTTCTCAGGCTATTACCTTTTGTCATAGTTGCCATAACAAAGCTATTCCAGGCAGGGTCAAGGCATACTCTACCGGGGACTTGGCTTTATCTATGGCTTTTTGAAAAGAGTTGGATACTAGAAGGATTCTAGAAACTGCAACTTGGTCCTCTGTGCCTACTTTCACAAAGCACTGTAAGCTTGATTTCTTCTCTATGTTTAGATCAAGTTTTGCTAGGACAATTCTCCAGGTGCTCCTGGACCCTTCTCCTTCCACCTTCCAAATATAGTTAGCTATGGAAATCTACCCACATAGCTGAGGCCACTGCAGCAGTGAACTGTATGATGAACACAGTACAGTTGTGTAAGTAAACTTACCATAACAGTAGATGTTCAAATGATCACAGTGCTGAAGTAGCCACTCCCTCCCTATATCCTCCTTGTTTTCTGGTTTGCTGTTTATGCCAGGATGCAGATATTCATTTTTTGTTGTTCGTTGCATTGTCCTTTCAGGGCTCAACCTCCCTGTCTCTGTTGACATGAAAGCTGTGAAGATCTTGGCACCCAAGCGTGTCTTTTTAGTCAGGTCAGCTCAAACCTACTGATGGTCTGGGTGTGTGGAAGGTGCCCTGAAGCTTTGGAGATATTATTATTTTAGTTGCTACTCAGTCATTGTGTCCAGATAAACTGAATTTATCCAAAACTGATATGTTAAACTCATTAAGACTTGATATTACATAATCAGCATCTAATTTCAGCAGTATATAGAATATTTTTGGACATGGGAATGCTTGCTTTCATCCCACACTTTAGATACTTAGTGTACTCTATAAGAGAGCAAATGTACAAATTAATTATTTTTAACTTCATTATCCACTCATTATGGTGTATCATCATCAGCCCCCTTTTCCCAGTTGTTACATGGAATTGGGGTGTAGTGTCAACTGTTGCCATCTGTGTCTATTCAATGCCACTGTCCTGCCTTCTTTGACACTCATGCTTGACTGTCACAGGTCTTCTCTCACACAATCCATCCACCTCTTTGCTGGACACCCTTGTTTCCTCTTGCATTTTTCCTGTCTGTCTCAAATCTTCTTTATCAGATTGTCTTCTGCCTTTCTACACATGCCCAAACCACCATAATCTGTTCTTCTTGGCCTTTTCTGCAATCAGAGCTTCTTTAACTTTTCTTCTGATGTCATCAATTCCTCATCTGTCCCTCAGTCTGCATCCTACCACTAGTCTCAGGCACTTCATCACCCGTAGCTACCTCAACTGCTCTACCTTTACTGCCCATATTTCTATACCACACAGTACTGGTCACACCAGTTTTGTACACCTTACTTTTCAGCTTCTTTAGCATTCTTCTGTCATATACTACACATGACACTGTACCAGCTGGCTGCAGCCTCTCTGATTCTAGTTTTGACCTCCTCATTCAGACTTCCCATCTGTTCAGCCACCCCTCCCAGATACTTGAAGCTGTTAACCTGTTCCACTATTTTCCCTTCTATCTCATTTCTCAGCTTTTTTCTGAATTCCACCATCTGTTGTACTCAGTTTCATCCCGTGTGCCTTCAGTTTTGCATCTCATTCCCCTATTCTTTACAAACGTTCTTGCTTAGAGTCTGCCTGAAATACCGCATTGTCTGCATACAGAAACTTTGTTGATCTAGCTACTCTGACCTGTTTGTTAATATAGTCTGTCATTAACATTAACAGTAGTGGACTCAGAACTGAACCCTGGTGCGCACCCACTCCAACTGGGAACCCAAATTCTGTTCACGCTCGAGTCATTTGGTCCTTGTACACAGCTTGCACTAATTCTGCCAATGTTCCTGGGGCTTCAAACCACTGCAGGACTGCACAAATCAGCTTTCTTGAGAACTTGTTATATGTTTCCTCTAAGTCTAGGAATGCCTAGTTGGAGTCTTTTCTCATCTCTAACATCTTCTCAGCTATCTGTCTCACTGCAAACATCTGGTCAGTTGTGCTACATCCTGATCTGAATCTGAACTGCTCGTCTCTCATCTTACATTCTACTGCTCTCTGTATTTGTTTATCAATAACCCTCACCACACTTTTCATACAATGTGACAGGAGTTTGATACCTCTGTACTGCCCACAGTTGTTAATGTCCCCTTTGTTCTTGAACACTGGCACTAGTATGCTTATTCTCAAGCAATCTAGGATACAGGTTTCTCTACACACTGCTTTGAGTACCCACAGAAGCCATTTCTCCCCTATCTCACCCACCATCTTTATCATATCTTCTGTGACCTCATCTGCACCTACTGCTTTCTCTGACATCATTTTCCTTAGTGCTGTTCTTACTTCTCCTACGGTGGGCTCCTTCCCTTCTCTCATCATAGGCTTTGTCTGGTGCAGTACAGCTTCTGCGGGGTTTTTTCATTCAGAAGCTGCTGAAAGTACTTCTTCCATCTGCCTTTGATGTCCTGTGGACTGGTAAGCAGGTTGTTGCTGGCATCCCTTATGAAGGGTGTCTTCCTATCTTATTTGTCTTTCTTTCTTTGCCTTGCAACCCGATAAAGCTTCTTTTTGCCACCTATTGACTTACTTTCCAAAAGCTGGTAGAGTGCCTCTGATTCCTTGTTCTTTGCTGTTGCAACTCCTTTATTAGCTTCTATTAGTATTAAAGTATTAGCTAGTATTCCTTCCTAGTCTTATCTGTCATTTCTATCTCCTACTTTTTGCTGCACACCTTTTTTTCTTTTGATGACATAATGGACTTTCTCCATTCCAACAAACAGCTTTCCTTATGTACCTTATTTACATATCTGGCTCGGCTTAGCATACCTTTCAACTGTACAGATTTTGTCAGAATGTTCGGATTTTGGCTTCATATTTCTGGCCAGTTTTTCATAAAATTCCATTTTTTTGGCAAATTAGTGGCAAATCATTTAAAGACTAAAGTTAGAAAATAATGACAAACATTTGATTTTCAAACTTCATATCCTTTAGAAAAATTCATGCAAATGCAAAACCAGTTATTCTATCACTTTTCGAAGTTTGTAAGTGCAATATTTAAAAAATTGTTCCTATTTCTGGGACTTTGATCCATTTTTATTTATGGCTTTGTCCAGATTTCTTGCTGTAAGAGGTTGAGAGGTATGCTCGACTGGATATCTGTTATGTAGTCCTCACACATGCTGTTTTGAGGCACTGCAATTCTTCAACTCCACCTATTTTTTTTCTTCTTGAGGTGCTAGAAACATGAGTAATTTCTTGCATTGTTGTGCTTTCTCTCCAATCAACTTTGAGATCTTCAGCCTCCTAGTCTTTGTTGACATTAGAGCATTCTCTGACCACTGCTTGCAGCTGATTGTGACAAGCCATTGTTTATGCAGTGGGGCAATTATTTCACTGGGAATAACTGCTGGTTTTACCCCAGTGCCCTTTTCTTACTAGGAGGATGTTGGCCACTCTTGAACCGTTTTGGCTACTGTCAAGCTGTAACCTTTTTGCTATGTGTGAATAATTGCTCTCCTTCTTTATTCCTATTGCACCACCACCACTTCCCAGGCAGTCCTCATCTCATGTCCTGTCTTCCTGTGTAGTCTGTGCTGCGTGTATTCATTCAAGTCACAATTATTATTATCCTTCATTATTGGCTTTTAGTATAACTGGGCCTGCAACTGGAAAGATTATGAATACTGTCCTGTCCTACTGTCCTGTGGCTGTGCTGTGATCTCTGTCTGTGGTCTATGCCATCTGTCACACCTTCTTTGAAGTGACTGAACACCACCTCACCACAATTTCCATACCTCTTCTAGTCTGTCCTCTCTCCCAGTAGACTCTCTCATCTCAAGTTGCTTTGTGCTTCTTCAGTGCCCTTCCACCTTGTCTCCTGGATACGTAGGAAGTCCAGCCTTCTCCTTACTATCATATCATCCACTTCCATGCTGCATCCTGTCAGTGAACCTACGTTAAGTGTAACAATTCTTAGCTCATGTTTAGCAGGTTGATTGGTTTTACTCCCAGCTTTCACTCAGCAGAGCTATCCCAGGTAACCCAAGTTGGGCATTGGACACAGGCCGGCCAGTAGCTTATTTTCCCAAGACTGCTGGACTTTATGGTGGGCACACACTGACCAAAGGGACACATACACCCCTCCCACAATTAGCATGAATCCCTGGCGTAGGTCGGAGTCGGCCAGGTCTTTAACCCACTTATCACTGCTAAATCTCCATGCCCACTAGTCAACATGACCAAATCACCTAGAGCCATATTATTCACAGTCGAGTGGCTAGTCCTGCCATGGCACGTAGTCTGTGATCCATGTTGTGCTATCATGAGGATACTGTGCATCACAGTATATGCCTAAAGCTTTTGGTTTATGAAACTCTTCCCCCTACAGGACACCATGTGGAGTCTGTGCTGCTGCCCACAGCTCCATTCTTTGGTGAGTCTTAGATGGAAACACTCAACATGTTTTTCAGAGGTGGGAGGAACCCCACAGGGACACAGAGAAAACATACAAACTCCAAACAGTCATTGGCCAGAGGTGAAGACCAAACCTTGTACCTTATGATATGTATTGGTTAGATTACCCCCATCCATAACATTGGCAGCAGTTTTTGAAAATTACAGTGGGGATTATTTGCCATGTGATCTTCAAATGCAGATTTTATTCTCATTTTTAAAGAAAGTATACTTTTTGTTTTGTGCTTGTTGACTCATATATGATAATGAATAAATTTGTTATTAGGATTTAAGTTTGTCATGGGTTCATGAAAGATTAGGGATTTTTAAAGCATGCCTTTCAACTGACCCTGATTTTGCTTTGAATTTTGGCCTTCTCCTGCTAAATTATTTGATTTTATGGTAAATCACTGTGGATTACAGTTAATCAGTAATGACAGCCACTAAAGTTTCATACTTCTTGTTGTTCAGAAAATGCAAAACCTGTTGATGTAATGTGGTCCTATCTCACCTACATTCATTACTAATGGGCTTGGAGCCGAGAATCGGCTCAGATTTAGCCGCTATAACTAACATGAAGTCTCTAATTGGCTGGGCTAAGCCTGTATCCCAGGATGCACCACACCCAAACCCCCAGATCTTGTTTGCCACTCGTTGAGTGAAGACATGGTCTCGAGCTTGGCTGTGGCTAAGTACCTTATTTGAGCTATTTACTTAGTTTCCTGTAATTTTTTTTCCAACCAAAAGCTATTTTAATAGCTACGTTCTGTGTATTTGGTTTTTAGTTATAGTCGTGGTATCCTTGTGTTTGGCGGGCTAGGCCCGTTTAAGTTAGTGGGCCTTAGCCCTGTTTGGTGTGTTTCCTTGTTGGTTTTAGGGGCGTTTGGGTTGGAGTCCCTTCCTCCTTTCCCTTTCATGTTGGTGTCTGGTTTTGTGTGGAGATTTGAAATGTCAGGCAAAAATCAGAAGGAGCATAGGCCTTCTGGTTTTAAAAAGTGCGCCAAATGTTCCTATAAGATGTCTCTGACTGATGGCCATGCCATCTGTGTGTACTGTTTGGGTGCTATACACTTGCAAGAGTCCTGCAGTGTATGTCATTCATTTAGTTCCAGGGTCTTGCAAGAGAGAAAAAATATGTTGATTCTCAAGGGCCTGGTAAAACCTGCCTTGAAGAAGCTTTGGCGTCTTCTCCCCCTAGCGGGAAATCTAAGACAAAATAGAGATCTCCAGCTCCGTCTAGTTCATCGGAGCCATTGGAAAAAAGATTTAAAGACTGTTTCACCTTCCTTGGCTCCATTGGTCTCGGAGCCGCAGGAGATGCTGTCGGTACCGGAGATGACATCTTCGGTTCCACTGCCGCTGGAGCCGAAAGAGGTTTCTGTTGTGTTGGAGCCGACTTCAGCTCCAATTGTCTTGGAGCCGATTCGAAGCCATTCTCCTAGCTTTACGTGGGATCCATTAGAGAACCAAGGCGCAGAGGGGAGGAAAGATGTGGTTCAAGAAGTCTCAGAATTCTTTTCCTGACCATCATGGTGACCCCCCCTCCAGAGGCAGAGGAGGGGGGAATTACTCTGGAAGACGTCGCCCTAGGGGCGGGGGAGGCCCCCACAACTCAGGAGACTGCGAGTCCTTTCGTGGTTCCTCCTACCAACGTCCCTGAGGGACTGCCCGGCTGTGCCTCTCCGGAGCCAGTCGGGGGTCGTTTCTCAAAGCATTTTCAAGCCTGGGGAAACATCACTCAGGATCGATGGGTGCTTCGAATTATTGTCGGAGGTTACACCATTCCCTTTATCGCACCCCCTCCACCATACAAGAGAGTCCCAGATGTTACACCCAGTCAAAGGGATCAAGCAGCGTTAGAAGTCTCAAAGCTGTTGGAAAAAGGAGTCATCCAACCAGTCCCCTCAGACCAGATTGGATCAGGAACTTACTCAAGGTTATTTTTGGTGCCAAAAAGAACAGGGGACTTGAGGCCCATCCTGGATCTCAGCCGTTTAAACCGCTTCGTCAGGAAGTCCAAGTTCCGAATGGTCACTCTTCAAACCATTTTCCCCTTGTTGGAAAAAGGAGTATGGATGTGCTCCATCGATCTCAAGGATGCCTATTATCACATCAAGATAAACAAGGCCTCCAGGAATCACTTACGCTTCCGGCTGGGAGACAGTCATTTCCAATTCCGAGCCCTGCCCTTTGGTCTCACCACAGCCCCCAGGGTGTTTACCAAATGTCTGGCAGTGGTGACTGCTCACCTGAAACGTCTAAGATTCCAGGTGTTTCCTTACCTAGACGACTGGCTTCTCACCACCCCCACCAGGCATCTACTTGTTCGAGCCACGGAGGCCACCATCAACTTGGGTCAACTCCTAGGGATTACTTTCAACTGGCAAAAATCTGTCTTGCTGCCATCACAACATGTTGCATTTATCGGCGCAGAGCTAGATTCCGTAGAAATGAGAGCTTTCCTTCCTACAGAAAGAATAAAAGTGCTACAGGCTCAAGTTTTGGCCTTATTACCTCTGAAAATGGTCCGAGCCGGACTTGTTCTTCAGTTACTAGGTTCCATGGTGGCCACCATCCTACTAGTACCCCTGGCCAGGTTACATATGCGGATACTCCAGTGGCTTCTTTCGTTCCAGTGGTCCTTTCAAGAATTCCCTCTGTCTCATCCGATTCTTATAACGGAACAATGCCGACAGGACCTGCGTTGGTGGCTTCATTCACCCAATCTGAACAAAGGGAGATCCCTGAACCCTCTGCCCCCTACTGCCACAGTGACCATGGATGCCTCCCAGACAGGGTGGAGGGGGGCATTATCTGGGCAGGATGGTCCAAGGCACGTGGCAAGATCATGAGGTACACTTGCATATAAATGTCCTGGAGATGAGAGCGGTGCTACTAGCGTTGCAGGCACTTCACAGCTGTCTTCCCAAGGGAACTATTTCAATTCTTTCTGACAACATGTCAGTCGTGTGATACCTGAACAAGCAGGGGGGAACCACGTCCTGTCCCCTTTGCAGAGAGGCCATGAGAGTGTGGAATTGGGCGGTGTCTTCCCAACGCTTTCTAGTGGCAACGCACATTTCGGGGAAGTCCAATGTGATAGCAGACAGGCTAAGCAGAGCTATTCTGATGCTTCACGAGTGGTCCCTGAACGATCGAGTTCCTGCTCAGATCTTCTCCAGGGGGGGTCTACCTTGCTGCGACCTCTTTGCCAGTCCCCTCAATGCCAAGTGCAGCAGTTACTTCACTCTGATTCCCCCCTCAGGGGAAGTCACCCAGGGATGCTCTAGTCCACGATTGGCCCCCCGGTCTGCTCTACACCTTCCCTCCATTTCCTCTGCTGCCAAGAGTGATTCAGAAGGCAACTTCCTTGGGAAGCAAAATGATTTTGATTGCACCACACTGCCCCCGTCAAGTTTGGTTCCCCTTTCTCCGGATATGTACCATGGACAGTCCTTGGATTCTGGATCCAGTTCCAGACCTATTGACTCATCTGTCAGGGCAGTTCCACCCATCCCTGCGAACCCTCAAGCTCACTGCCTGGCTTCTCCACTTCCATCCTTAGTCAGACAGCTTTCCTTTACACCGGAAGTGGTACATATCCTATCTTCTTCCCACAAGCCATCTACTAGAAAGATATACTCCAGTAAATGGAAGAGATTTGCTATCTGGGCCCAGTCACATAATCTAGATCCCTTTACAGCCCCTGTGACGGCAGTTTTGGATTTTTTGGTGACGCTTTTCAGACAAGGTTCCGCTGCCTCCACTATTAAGGTACAGCTGGTGGCAATTTCTAATTTTCACGTTTCATATGAGCCTTCCCTCATGGGCCATAAACTGTGTAAAGCATTCCTAAAAGGAGCCTGGTTACTTCGTCCCCCAGTTTCACAGCCAGTTTTGCCATGGGATTTAAACTTGGTGCTTAGAGCCATAACTTCTTCTCCCTTTGAGCCTGCAGCCACTTGTGAATTAAAATATTTGTCTTGGAAGACAGCCTTTCTGGTGGCCATTACTTCAGCCAGAAGGGTATCAGAGCATCAAGCCCTTTCTGTTAAACCTCCTTATTTGATTTTTCATAAGGATAGAGTATCCTTGAGACTCAACCCTTCCTTTCTTCCTAAGGTTTCTTCTACCTTCTGTCTTCACCAATCCATTGAGTTACCGGTGTTTTTCCCACACTTTTCAAACAAGGCAGAATTCAAATTTCACCAATTGGATGTACATAGACAACTGAGGTTTTATTTGCACAGGACAAAACAAGAGAGGAAATCGGATCAGTTGTTTGTGTCCTTTTCATAGAACAGGATTGGTAGCCCTGTGACCAAAAGCACTATTGCAAGGTGGATTAAGGACTGTATCTCATTTATTTACACATTGGCAGGTAGAGATCTACCTTTCCCAGTTAAGGCGCATTCCACTAGGGCTATGGCTACCTCAGTGGCTTTTCATGCTAGGCTCTCTTTGGAGGAAATCTGTGCGGCAGCCACCTGGGCTTCCCCACACACCTTTATTTCTCATTATAAGCTGGACGTGGCTTCTAGAGGCCTGGCTTCCTTTGGTTCCACGGTGCTCAGGAGTGTTTTCCCATGAGCCTCCCAGGATATAGGTGTTAGGGATGCTGTCCCATCAGTAATGAATGTAGGCGAGATAGGACCACATTACATGAATTAGTTATGTACTCAACATAACGATAGATGTATGTGGTCCATCTCGCCTACATTCTTACGTACCCACCCACCTTCCCCCTTCCTGGTGGACTTGGAGGAAATTTATATTCTTAGACCCTTCTGAGGATATTATTTTTTCTCTCTTCTTGCTGTGTGTTCTTGTGGGGTTATGTATGTGTAATGATTATATTGTGGCAAACAAGATCTGGGGGTTTGGGCGTGGTGCATCCTGGGATACAGGCTTAGCCCAGCCAATTAGAGACTTTGTGCTAGTTATAGTGGCAGAGTCGGAGCCGATTCGCGGCTCCAAGCCCGTCAGTAATGAATGCAGGTGAGATGGACCACATACATCTATCGTTATGGTGAGTACATAACTAATTGTTCTATTAACTTTTGAACAGAAGTTGAGTAACGTTAAAAATGTTCTGACTTTGGGTCTGTGCCCCCACCATTATTTTTGGCTTTGTCCTGAATTTTTGAGTAAAAAAGTCAAGGTATGTTATAAAGTGAACCTTCATTTAGAAGTTGAAATTATAATTATAATCTTCTGCTTTGGTTTTGTATTGTATAAATGTCTGTTTTGCTAATTTGCAAATTATTTCAGTTGCACATTTTGTAAATATAGGTAGTAAATGTGTAATGGTTTTGGAAGTGAATGTGATATTCGAGAATTTTTTTATTACCTGAAGATAGTATGGGGAAACCTTTTGTCATATAACTCAGGTCTGTGCCATAGAGGGATGATGTATTATTTATGATCAAAATGACCCAAATTCAAAGAACAGGTAGAATGCTGGAATAGCAAAGAGGGGGAGTAAAGGGAGGGAGCACCTGTTCTTGGCTCGCTTATGCTGGGGAAAAGGAAAAGTGGCTTCCATTCAACAAAACACTGTTTCAGAGATGTAGTTTTTTGAGGCAAAGAAATGCCCAGGACTGCCAACTTCTGCTTAGTGATCCCCTGAGCTGGTGATGGTAGGTCTCATCTACATAGTGATGCAGGTGATCATGTCAGCCACCAAGATGTGAGGTTAAGTACAAAAATACCTTGATGGCTGTCTGCATAATGACTCCTGTGATTGACTCTTTCTCCCAAGTGGAAAAGGGGAGTGACCAGGAAACAGGTGAGCTAACACTTGGTAGGCAATGGGAGATGAAAAGAACATTAAAAAAATGTTTTCCATCTGTTTAAATTTCATTTTCAGCTTTTTGATTTTTTTTTAATCATTCTGGTCAAATGAAGAACTGTTGCATATTATCATTCTCTGAAAAAATCAATATGTTTAATTTTATGCTATTTTGATTTAGATGCAAGTCTAGAATTTTAATAAAATGTGATTTTCAAAGAATTTGGACAGAACTGCAAATTTTAATGCACTGCAGACATTAGAGTAATTAGATTTCTTCTCATTGTTTTTCTTTTAATGTTATTCATTGCCATTTGTTTTTAGATGTATATGCCAACATATTACTGTAAAAGACTTCTGCACTTTAGATTATATCTACACATTTGTAGTTTACTGTATAATATTAAAAAAAAATGCAGTCACAATACACAATGTACATACACAGAACAATGCTGTATATTTTCCTTTCAAGTACTGTTTCCTTCCAAAGATGAGTTGTGTTCTTTCTTTCCTTCCTTCCTGTTCAGGCTGATCCTTTCACATCTGCATAGGTTGCTTATGTGCATCCATACTGAGTTTTCATTTTCCATTTGGATCTGTAAATAGAAGAAACCCACTTCCTGTAATCTCAGGTTGTAGGCTATTCCTTTTCACAAACCTTTCTACTGCTTTTCCTGTGGACTCTTTTCAGCAGTCTGATGCAAATTTCCTACTACAGCTTCCAGATCTTGAGAAAGTCAGTTCAGTGTCTTACATAGTGGTAGTTTTTCATCTTTGTGTTTGGAGTTTATTACATGTGACTGAGTCCCAAAATTCTGTTTGCTGCTGCCACTTCCTTCTCAGTCTGCTTCCAGTGGTCCATTCCAAATGTCCTTTTCCTGATATATCACCCACAGTTCTGCTCCCCTCAGCTAATACTTCACACCAGGGATGTTGTGATAGATGAAAATTGTTTGGCATTTGTCCCAGTTAAATGTCAACTGCCATCTTTTTGCCCTGTTCAGCAACCATTCTGCGGATTCTTATGTGGAAATTTGATTAAAACTTTGAATTCTAAATGGATGAAAACTAAACTGGAAAATCAAAATCTTGGCACTCTACAAAAAAAAATACCTAAAAAGGTATTTTATAATTGTGCCATTTCCTCATACCCCTCACATGCCCTCATAGGTTCATAGGTTGGTACTAGGCTATCAGCCCTAGGGCCTATACAAGCCTAGCCATAACAATTCCCTGGCTATTTCTTCCCACATTATTTACTTTCCTGGACCCCTGTCTAGCAGGTTCTCCCATCCAGGTTCCTCTTGAAGAGGTCCAAAGAGGCACTCTGCTTGACATGTATGGGCAATCTATTCCAGAGTCTGGGGAGTCTCTGGGTCAGGAACCTATCCTCCAGCATGTTTTGTTTATTGTGATGACAAGGTTTAGATCCAGCTCTGAGGGATTGGGATTTCTTTAAGTGTAGCATGTCCAACAGCTCTGGGTTTGACATGGCCTTGTATGTTAAGCAGAGATCGTCAGTGTAGGGCATCTGCTTTAGGCCTGTGATTCTTTTAGTGAGGTATTTCTGAGGCCTTTCCAGTTGTTGCAGATGTCTTGAGAGGTACATACCAAATGGGGCGTTGTATTCTATAATGGGTCTAATGAGGGATGAGTACAGTGGGACAATGACCTCCTTTTTTCTGGATGAAAAGCCCTTTGTGATGAGGTGTGCCACATAGAAGGATTTCCTGACTGTTGTATGTATGTGGTTATCGAAGGTGAGACCACTGTCCACCCGTGTCCCTAAGTCTCTTATCACACTTTCTGTGTTTAGTGTACTGCCACCTATATGGTAATTCATGGATACATGTTTTTTCCCAAAGGGGATAACAATACATTTCCTGGCATTGAGCTTGAGCCCATGGCTCTGGCACCAAGCATCTGTTTCTGTAAGGCCCTTTTGTAGAGTATCCACATCATTTGGGGATTCAGTAATGGCTCCCAGTTTGCAGTCATCTGCAAACTTTGTTAGCCAGAGTCCCTTAGTGTTGATCTGTACTTCAGAGAAGTAGATGCCAAACAAGAGCGGCCCCAGGACTGAACCCTGAGGTACTCCACTTGTCACTTGTCTGGAGCTGGATTTGGAGTCGGCTACTTTTACAGTGTGGGTTCTATCAGTAAGCCATTTAGCAACCCTCACATGAGAACATTACCACACACTCCTAATTATAATTCTGAAATTCCATACCCTTGGTTTAAAAGGACAAGTTCCTTTCCAGAGGTATACAATCTCTCAGACAAAATAGTGTGTGAAAAACTGATCACCAGACTTACTTATTTGCCTATTGAAAGATCAATATTTTTTATTACTGGCATTGCTTTCCACTACATCCCATATCCTCAGCTGGTATAACTGTCTTTATGTTGCTTGCAAAGATGTTGACCCTTTAGACATATTCTCTCAAGTGTAGCTGAAATGAATACTGTCAAGAGTACTTGATCCACAACTGACCCCAGAAGCACCCCCCAATCACAGCTTTTATTGCAGATGATGTACCTCTCTTTACAGGTCTGTATGTCCCACCTTCAGACTCTGTTGCAGTCCATTTCCTATTCCAGTTTGCATTCCCAGTACTTATAATCTTTCAAACATCTGCTTTGTGTGACAGAGTGAAATACCTTACTGAGGTCCTAGAATAAGCAAACTGCTATTCCACTATTAGATTTTCCTGAAGCCAGTCATAAGACTAGATTAAGTTTAACTGACTGTTACTTTAGACCATGAATTTGTGTTGACATTTGTTCTGGAAACTTGTCTTCCATGAAAACAACCATTATTTCTTTCATATTTTCTTTATTTTTGCTGTCATTGTTGTTAGTCTTACCACTCTCTAAATTCCTGCACTTTTCCTGATTCTGATTTGGTAAAGGATATGACTAATGCTGTTTTCCATCCCTAGGATGCTTTCACATTGACTAGAAATTTGGTGAAGATTTCTGTTGAACATCTACTAGCACACAGACCTGAATCCTGAAGACCTCATTAGTCAGCTCACTCTGGTCCCTGTGTCATTTTTTTTTAACTTTTATTAAACTATCACTTAAGACATAGGCACACAATGGTCTCTGTGTCTTACTCTCTTTCAGTACATCCATTTATCTTTCAACTTTCAATACCGCTGCTCTGTTATTCTAACAGTGATTTCCTCTTTCAGGTAGTAAAACCTTTGCAGAATAGCATTTTGACTTCTCTTTCCTTTGTGAATACCAAGGCAAAGTATCAATGTATTCTTTTAGTCCCTCTGCTTGTTATCTATTCTTTTTGGTACCCTTCCAGCTTGTATGGATCTCAACCTCACTTACATCTTTGTGTAATATTGTTAAAATGTTCTTTATTTCTCTTCTTCTCTTCCTCTTTTCTTTTTCTGTTTTGTCACGCATCTTTCCTTTACCCCTCCTTGAACTATGCCCCATCGATATCATCACCGACTTCCATAATATAGCTTCATAGCTTAGTACTAGGCTAACTGCCCTTGATGGCCATTTTATGCATACCCAGTTGTTAGTTGGTGCTTAATTTAATCTGTCCTCTTTGGTGTTTAGATTCTCCTTACCCAATCCAAGAACTATATTTGTATTTTACTGTTGTAATAATTCCTAGGATCATACCGTAGATATTTGTAGGGGACCCATACTTAGGATTAAGCCTTTAGGAGCTGCCTGTGTCCATTATTAGTACAGGGGGGCTGTTCTGGCGTAATTTCCTATTTTCCATCCATTGGTCCAAGTTATTCTTGAATGTGGACAGCGATGAGCTCCTTAATTAGTTTGTGGTAGCATTGCACCTGTGGGGTCTCTTTTACTGCGTTTTTACATTAGGAGGACTGGGTTTATTCATATTGTGTGCAGGAGGTGTTTGTTGAGTCTACCTGAGTTGGGAGGTACACAAAAGGACTCATAGTGTATTAATTTTATTAGCCAGTGGACTTATTAGTTAATTTTCTCTTTTTTTTTCTGTGCTGCTCTAAATTTTACGCATTTGTGTGGGTTAGTGGTGCCCTGCACACTAGCAAACACCAAGAAAACAAATTTTCCCCATAGAACAGTCCATAACACTCTACCCTGTAAAGCAGCAATATAGAGCAAATACCTTGCATGCTGACAAGTTTAGAGAAGCAAGTTGGGCATCAAGTGGCAATACCGACAGATTTAGTAGTATTCAGTATTGTGTAAACATTAAAGTTAGTAGAATTTAGAACTGTTTAGCATAATCTGCCCTAATAAAGCACCCTTATTAATTTGCACCAACAAAGCACCCATAATAGCCTTCTAACCCCAATACACCACCCCCTTGTAGCTCACCAATCAAAGGACTGGACAATATGGATATGCAATTTCCTAACATCTCTGTAGCCAACTTAATGAATATGGTCATCTTGAAACAATGTAACAGTTGTCTCATGTTTACTGAGTACCTCTTAATCCTTAAAGAACCAGACACAGTATGCGAGATGTGTACTTAAACAATGACACTGGAGGCTAAACCTTTGCATACAAGTGCACATCAGGTTGTCAAAACCACACACAAACACCCACCTCACATAGCACACAACACACACATAGACTAATGTATGTTGAAGCACTTAAAAGCAATCTTCCTAAACAACAAAGATCACCTAGACTGCCTGTTGTCAAAACTGTACCTCAGCAAGCCCAAAGGCACTCAGAAAAAAACAACACTTAACACCACACATACTGTTACTCACAGTGGAGCCCCAAACACTAAGCTCCTAAAGCAAGCAAACACACTTCCCAGGACTCTCGTCATAGGGGACCTCATTGTAAGATATATTGATGACCCGCTAACAATGCTAAACAAGGAGAAAGTAACTGTTAGTTGCTTATCTAGAGCCAGGATCCGCCAAATCATGCACACACTCAAGTCATTATGCCAGAAGTACTAGTATGATTCCATCATAGTCCAGTTAGGTGTAAATGACCTGAAATGTATCTCCCTGGGCTATATGAACAGAGACATTATGGAGCTTTCAAGCTATGTGTCTCAGGCTGGTATGAGCCTGGCATTGAGTAGTATATTGCCATCACCGAGGTTGATGCCACAGTATGAGCAAAAATGATTGATTTCAACTTTTGGCTGTCTTTCTGATGTCATTCTAAGGGGATCCAGTATTTGTCAGCTTGGGAGGACATGGTTAACAGACCATGTTGCACTCCCAAGAAGGGTCTGCAGCTTCCTTCTAGGCTTTTGAATACTGGTAAAACTTTATCCACTCTCATAATGCCTTTTTTTTTTTTTTGGCAATACCAAACTGACATTCCTAATGAGCAAAATCAACTCAGTTGAAACTTAAGGTGTTACTGCTCAGTGCCAGGAGGATAAATACAAAACTTCAGTCTCTCCAAGCCCTCCTCACACTCCAGAATATAGACATCTGTACAGTTAGCGGGATGTGCTTTAAAGCGGCAGAAAGTACCCTAGCAGTGCAAAGTTTCAGTACCTTCCACACTTTTAGACCAGCACCTGCACAGACAAGGGTTAAAGGTGGAGGTGTCTCAATATACATCAGTAGCAAGCATTACCTGTAAGGTGGTCAGAGTGGATGACATGCTGGAGTTTTTCCATGTTCAAATTACCATAGACAAAATCCCGTAATATATCCTAGCCAACTATAGGTCATCCTCCATGTCTTTAGAAGTTCACAATGCATACTTGGACCTACTGAAGACATTTACCATCCAACCTAACACCCTACTCATGGGAGACATTAATTATCCCTCTATAGACTGGGAATTCTGCACTGCCTCAAATCTATAGGCACAGAGATTCCTAGACTACATAAATACAAACACCTTTGACAAGTAGTGAATATGCCCACTAGAGGCTCCAATATACTGGACCTTGTGCTCACAAATATGGGAGAACATTGCACCCCCCAATGTCTATTCTTCCTTGGTAAGTGCCGACCATAAAGCTGTCTCCTTCAAAATCAAAATTAACTCTGTAATCCTATTAAAACCAGTAGAAATTGGGAACTATTCCAAGGCAAATTACCTTTTATTAAGTGATGGTTTGTCAAACTTCAGTGCCCCTCCAAACCCCAAGATCACAGTAGCCTGTACTGAATTACTCTTAGCAATTGTATACAACCATCTCAATGGCTACATAAAGGCTGCTGTACCTACCAGAAGGAAACACAGGACTAGCTCCAGAAATTAACTACCCTGGTGGCATCCCAAATTAAACAGGTTGTACAACAAAAGGGGAAAAAATGGCAAAAATCAGTAAGGGTAATTCCCACGATAAAAACTCTCTCATCGAACTAAATAGGCAGCATAGTGGGTTAATTAGGGCAAGCAAAACCAGCTGTGAGGTTAAGATAGCCTCCCAGGTGAAAGATAACCAGATGGTCTTCATCTGTATCAGAAATCACAAGAGCAGTGCACAGCAATGTGCTGAACTGGTGGTTAATTGTGCTATATTCACAGAACCTATTAGTGC
The DNA here is from genome assembly GCF_019279795.1 of Protopterus annectens. NCBI lineage: Eukaryota > Metazoa > Chordata > Ceratodontiformes > Protopteridae > Protopterus > Protopterus annectens. The sequence continues at coordinate 1,565,313,497 of NC_056741.1, forward strand.
ACAAATTCATTTCCAGCTTTACCCCCAACATCCCCAACCATCCCCCAAAAAAACACCCTCAAACATAATCCATCCAACTATAACTAGTACTGGCTGTGCTCGCTAAAGCCAAGAACACGGCCTCAGTGGGTCCTGATAACATCCCAGGACACCTCCTAAACAGTCTAAAATACAACTTATCAGGACATCTGGAGTCATTATTTAACTATAGCCTTAAAGTGGATTTGTGCCATGTGAATGGAGGACTGTGGTGGTCATCCCCCCTTATAAGGGAGGAATTTCAAAAGATTCTGGAAATTACAGGCCCATTAACCTGACTAGTCTTATTTGCAAAGACATTGAGAGAATTATCAAGGAAATTATGACCAATGACATAGGAAACATCCAGACACTGGATCCATCCCAGTATGGCTTTGTCAAAGAAAGGTCAAGTTTACTGAACTTGGTGGACTTTGCTGAAAAGGTCGCTAAGGCAATGGATGAGGGGGAAGCTGTGCACACTGCCTACCTATATCTGGCTAAAGCATTTAATACAATATCCCACTCAGGCATTGTCAACAAACTTATGGAATTAGGTATAAACCCCTTTATAACACACTGGATAGTTAGATCTCTCACTGATAGGAACCAATAGATTAAAATCATGAGGCCACATCCACAAATAGGCAGGTCACCAGTGGAGTCCCCAGGCCTCTGTGCTAGTCCCACTCCTCTTGGCATGTAGTTATCGGATGTCAAAGCCAATGTCAAAGGCCTCCGACTAACCAAGTTCACAAATGATTGCAAACTGGGAGCAGTCATTAAATCCCCCCCAAGATGAGAACACCCTTCAGGAAGTCTAACATAGCGAATTGCTTGATGTCAACTCCATAGCTTAAAACTCAATACCAAGAAATGCAGTATAGTACCTTTTGGGAAATCAGCCACCCCAGATAACTGTGTCATCAATGAAACGCCTCTAAAAGATGATTCATTAGTCCAGGATCTAAGAACTCATGTAGACAGTAACTTAGCCTTCAACCAACTTGTGTCCAAGATAGTAACAAAATCATTCTATGTTGCTCATCTTATAAACAAGGTCATGGCAACTAGGTCCACAAGTGTCATGATGCCACTGTACTTGGCCCTCATCAGATCCATCATAGAGTATAATTCCCCTGCAATATGTACTTGACCAGTACATGCAGCAACTGAAATGTCCACAGATGTTCCTTACCAAAAGAATACAGGGGGTAAACACAATATCCTCTGCTGATCGCCTCAAAGCCCTATCTGTTTACTTGGCATCATGCAGACTTCTGAGAGAAGTTATTTGCCTGTCTTACAAGGCATCCCTTGACCCTTTTTTGATGAACCTTTTACATATCCACAAAACAAATAGCATCAAAACTACTAGATTAAAGGACCTAAATTTTGCTTGTGACATAAATAGAACACATTGGAGAGACAGAGAAATTTCTCAAAGAATTCCCATTCTCTGGAACAGTCTCCCCATCCATTTGAAGCAGAGTACTTCCCTGTCCATATTTAAGTGCTACTTGGACCAATTTATGGATAATCGGAAATTCACCCTAGTCCGGTAACTATGTCTGTGATGGACATAGGCAGTCAGTAAATCACCACCTGTATAAATCAAATTTGTGGGTCGAATTTGGATTGGAGAAATTGGCTTATAAGGGCCCTAGTAGTCATTAGCTTTGTGTACAAGTATGACCCTATGAACAAAACAATTCTGTTAATGTTGCAGAAGAGTTTTAGGTCCCTGGATCAAGTATTTCTAACACCATTTGACTTTCTGATGTGAAATAAGTCCATCAGCATTAGGTCAAAAATGCCTTATATACTGTACACAGGTCACTTCTTAGCAGTCTTTAAAGTGGTAAGTCTTTGAGGCTGTCCATATAGGACATATTATTTAAGTCTTGCATCCTTTTTGTAAGGTATCTTTGTGGATTTTCCAGTTGTTGCATGTGTCTGGGCAGATATATGTCAAAGGGGGCGTAATATTCCTGGACCTAGAAGGAATCCCCCTTGATTATGAGCCCTTCAGTATAGAAGGACTTCCTTACCACAGTGGACATATGTTAGTCAAAACTTAGATCACTGTCCATATATGTTCCAAAATGCCGAATTACTGCGTTATCTCTAAGATGCAGCTGTTTACAAGTACAGTTTAGTCTTGTATGTTTCCATATATTCAGTGCAGTAAACTAGGTTTGGAGGGGATTTGAAGCTTGGTAATGTATCACTTAGGTATTGGTAGTTTGCCTTGGAGAAATTCCTAAAGGTACCATGGGAAGAAGTTGACCCCAGTTTCAGTTTTATTTTGAAGGCAGTGTTTTTTTGATCAGACCTAACAAATTACATTGATATGAGAGTGTTGATGGAGAAGTACAGAGAAGGTCAGAAGGAGTTGCATTGTGTTTTTGTAGACTTAGAGAAAGCATATGACAAGGTGCCTAGAGAGGAGTAGTGATATTGTATGAGGAAGTCCGGAGTGTCAGAGAAGTATGTAAGAGTGGTACAGAATATGTACTAGGTAGTGTGACAGCGGTGAGGTCTGCTGTGGGAGTGACGGATGCGTTTAAGGTGGAGGTGGGATTACATCAAGGATCAGCTCTGAGCCTTTTCTTATTTGCAATGGTGATGGACAGGTTGACAGACAAGATCAAACAGGAGTCCCTGTGGATTATGATGTTTGCAGATGACATTGTGATCTGTAGTGAGAGTAGGGAACAGGTGGAGAAGACCCTGGAGAGATGGAGATATGCTCTGAAAAGAGGAATGAAGGTCAGCTGGACTAAGAGACTATATGTGTGTGTGAATGAGAGGGAGGCTAGAGGAATACTGAGGATGCAAGGAGTAGAGGTGGCGAAGGTGGATGAATTTAAATACTTGGGATCAATAGTCCAGGTAATGGTGAGTGTGGAGGAGAGGTGAAGAAGAGAGTACAGGCAGGATGGAGTGGGTGGAGAAGAGTGTCAGGAGTGATTTGTGACAGACGAGTACCAGTAAGAGTGAAAGGGAAGGTCTACAAGAGGGTAGTGAGACCAGCTATGTTATATGGGTTGGAGACAGTGGCATTGGCAAAAAGGCAGGAGTTAGAGCTGGATGTGGCAGAGTTAAAGATGTTAAGATTTGCACTGGGTGTGACAAAGGTGGACAGGATCAGGAATAAGTATATTAGAGAGTCAGCCCAGGTTGGAAGGTTTGGAGACAAAGCCAGAGAGGCAAGATTATGTTGGTTTGGACATGTGCCGAGGAGGGATGCTGAGAATATTGGTAAAATATGCTAAGGATGAAGCTACCAGGTAACAGGAAAAAAGGAAGGCCTAAGATAAGGTTTATGGATGTGGTGAGAGAGGACATGCAGGTGGTTGATGTGACAGAGCAAGATGCAGAGTACAGGAAGAAATGGAAACAGATGATCTGCTGTGGCGACCCCTAATGGGAACAGCCGAACGAAGATGATGACACAATGGATAATGCAAGATCCCCCTATATTAGTGGGATGAGGTCTAAGATGTGGTTATCCATAGTAGCTACTTTCAGTGTTTAGTGGTGTTTGTATTAACAAAGTCTATGAATCTCTGTGCTTGCACACTAGTGATGGTATAGGTTTCTGAGTCTATAGTTGGATAGTTTAAATCACCCAAGAAAACGATGTTGTACTTAATACTGAATTATCTAGTTCTTATAGATAGGTGTTGTGGCTGTCTTGGGTCATAGAGGGAGCTCTGTAGGTAGCCAGTATGTACTAAGTGACCTTTTTGATGTAGACTGGATGTGAGGAAGCTGTAATGCATCATGCTGCTTTATCAGCCTTGATGTGAGTCTCTTCTGAATGAAGATTAAGACACCTCCACCTTTTTCCCCTCCTGCACAGTAGATGAACTAAAAATGTTAAAGAAATTATAGCCCTGTACATCTGGAGTATACACAATTGTTTTAAACAATGTCTAAATTACCACACAGACAGTAACACCTTCATATTTTCCTATGTTTGTTCTATTATGTTGGTAAGTATGTCTGGTTGGCGTTGCATAAAAAATGTCACTGTGGAGGTGGATAATGTCTTTGCCAATATTTGAAAACTGACAGGAGACAGATGCAGGCCACCCTTTTGAAACAGTGTGATCTGCTGATTATATCCCCCAGGGCTGATAAATATTGGACCCATTTTGAATAATACTGAAAACAAAGCCAATTATTGAAGTTGTTTATTTTTGCTCATATTGCGGCATCATCTTTGGAGAGAGTAAAATGCTGCTTAGTGTTAGGCTCATACCTGCTGGGACACATAGTCTGAGAGCTCCACCATGTCTGTCTTCATATAGTCCAAAGAGGTATGTCTCAAGTCATTGACATCCACATGTGCTATGGCAGAGTCATATCAGTACTTGTTGTTCAAGGACATGAGTGTTTGTGTGATCTGACTTGTACCAGAAAAACAATTAACCATCACTCTTTCCTTGCTCAGCCTGGTAAGTGATACATGTGAATGTCTTATAATGGAGTCACCTTTAACTAGAATATTTGGTTTGGTGGAAGCCTGCCTTATGGGCATCCATGACTGAGAGTCTTGTACTATGTAAGCTGGTAGGCTCAGGCCAGGAGAGTTGTTGATGGTGCTCTGTGCCTGGGTTGCATTCTGGAGGATTTTGAGGTTTAGGCAAGTTAATCTGTACATGTGTAGTGCAATGTCCATGATGAAGTGTGGTGTATACTGTACCGCTGACATTCCTGACATTGTGTTGTACTGTTTGAGTAATAATAGGTGATAAATAGAAACCATGAGACAATTCTTACATTGTCTCAAGATTTCCATCTCAGTCAGGCTGACTACAGAATTTGTGAGGAAGTGCTGGTCAATGGTATGTAAAGGAATGATTTTTGAGCCTGGGCTGATTATAATTGATTGGAACTGGGTTGCTGTTAGGATGCAGGGATCAGTTTAGCTATACTTTCTTATGAGTCATTAGTGGGATACCTAGTGTCTTGGGCTTGAGGTATACAGATATTCTGCACAGAGTTTACTATAGCTCAGGATGTGATTATTGCTTTGGGAACAAATTACTGAAGCATCAAGCTGAAATTACTAATGTATGGATTTAGAAAGGATTCCTATAGAGAAAAAGGCTCTCATTCAGCCAACCAACTACAGAGTGAGTAATGCCATGACGGTGCACTGAGCAAGGCTCAGTGCAGCCTTTTATCTTCCCTTTTTGATGAAAACACAGTTTGGAATTTCTGGAGGGCACCAAGATCATATTGGCTTGGTTTTTCACAGTTTAAGGCTGTATGTGCTTGTCAGAGTCTTGTGTAAAAGACCCTTGGTGAGTGCAGCTCATTGCAGGTCATAGGAGATGAGCTAACATGGAGTCCAATCTAAAAATGCCAGTAAATCCAACAAGTGGAGCTCTGTGATCCAGAACCTGTATCAAAGCACAGCTCTGTCACAACTATGACTGTGCTTCAGGACTAAAGTTCCAAGTAGGCTACAATTTCAGGAGTTTTAACTCTTACAGTCAGGCAGGGGAAAACTGTAGTTACTGTAACAAACAGGAGGGAGCAGCAGGGAAAGCAGTACTTAAGGTAACGTGGGGGGGGGGTTGTAACAGTGTAACAGTAAAGAATGGAGGAAGCAGCAGCAGCAATTACAACAAACCTAAATGCACTGTAAACATTTGTAACAAACCAGCAGCAGTTGTAACAAACCAAACAGAAAGATCTGAATGTGCAACTTAAAGAGCCATAATATCTAATATTTTTAAACAGAATTGTAATATAAATAGTTGTATGGGCACATATCCTACATCAAAGTCACAATACTACAAATATTGCAAATAAAACCAGAAGATTGTCGCACTAGATCAGACAGAAGTTACAAGCAAATGTAGTTATGGCAGAATGCAGGGAAACATGTATAAATGTGTAAATGGGGCATAGATTCTGCAGTACATTACAATTCTCCCAACATTATGAATGTAACTCCAAGGCTATAGCACCAGACCAGGCTGAAATACAAATTTACTGTTAAGATAAAAAGCTTAAAAGTACAAAAAACTGTATTAAATCACAGGTGATTTGGAGTGCAGTTGAAGTATGCAAGGGAAATTGATATACTAGCTTTTTATCTCCCCTTTTTGATGAAAAATGCTGTTTATAATGCCTGGAGGGTACAAGGATCTGTAAAGCTCATTTGTCATAGTTCAAGGCTTTCCACACTTGTCAGGGTCCTGAGTAAAAGATGATATGCTCAGTTTTGTGGAGATCACCGGCCTCACCTACCTTTTTAGTCATAATTGACATCTGCTCTTTCCCCCTTTCTTCCCATACTCCAAATCCCTATCTGTGATCCTGGGCAGTCTGTCCCTGGCACACTCCCACAGCTTGTTCACCTCTCAGTTTGACAGCCATTACTTAACCCATCTATGACCCTTCAAAGGTTCATCATAATTCACCCCCCCAAAAAAATTGGCACAGCACCGTTTTATTCTTGATTTCTTATCTCCCCCCTTCCCCAATGTTAAACCACACAGACTTTTGATTACTGTTGCCCAGTAAGCTTCACCTTGTGTGTCTTCTCAGCTTATCTGGCACTTTCCACCTTGACTGGGACCTCATCCGGAATTCTTTTTTTTTTTTGCACATTTACCCACCTACTGGCTATAATCTTTGTGGTCTTAAGACCTTGAGTAACCCATATTCCGTCTCTACCCTGGAGTCTGCTCTTGTTAACAGTCTTCTTCCACTTACCACACTCCTTTATTTCCTCTCCCTCTGTCTCTCTCTGTTTGCATGCATTATATTTATTTATTGATTTACCTTACATTTGTTGACTGGGAAATTCCACTGGGTTAAAAGCCCATTTTCAGTGGAAGCCTGAAGAGAAAAGCTCCACAGTTAAACCAAACAAATATAGCAAACAAAATATACAGTTAATATACAAGCCCGGGGAGTAAGGCTGCACAGTTAAAACCAACAAATATAGCAAGACAAAATGTAGCAAACAAAATATTACACTACTAATATTCAAGCACCAGTACATAGGCAAAGTACAGAGTTGAAAATAGCTGCATATCTGATTTTGATATGATGATCTGATTATAGCAATCTGATTTTAACCTCTTTATCAACTTTAACTGCAAATAATGTTATACTAGATTCTCAGTCCCCACAATGTTAGTCCTTTCACTGGGTGGTGTACCTACATTTCTTTAATGGCATAGAACCTATCATTATGCAGCTTTCATGTCTTAATTTGTAAAAAAAAAACTTTTGCCCAAACATTGCCATGTCATTCAGTTTTATCAGTGGCACATATTTCCTTGCTATCAAGTGTCCATTTTCCATTCCTGCATGACTGTCTGGATCTCCACCATTTTCTTATACGGCCTTTAAGTTGCAAAGTCTAGGTCACTTACTTCTGTCTTTATTCATTTCCACCTCGAGCTTGAGTGTGTAGTATTCATTCTCTTCTGCCTCTTGCACACACAATCTCCTGCGTGATCTCAATTTGTACTTAGCAGCTTAGAAAAACACATACAAACTCTGCACTAAGCATCATCACTATCCGTTCTGGGTTAAGATAAAGCCCTTCCTTGATGATCTCTGGGCTAGATCTTCCCAATCCCCCTTTCTCATTCACTTCTTTAGTCAACCATTATACTTTCTACTCTTGTCCACCCTTACCATGATGGTGTCTTAATAATATATTACCCATGTTTACAATTCTTTATTCTTTGTTATACTATTAATGATGATTTAAAACAAAGTTAAGAAACGCAGTTATGTGCATCATATTAGGTATATATTTTCATGATTTCTGTATGTGCACTTTCAAAATTTATTTTGATTATTTTTAGATTTGTTCTACTTAAAAAAGCTTCCTATACCTTGGATCATAGTAAATTTTTTTATACTGTTTGTTTTTGTTCTATTTAGATTCTGGTGTGGTGCTTCCTGTAGCCTGTCCTTTAGGTTTCTTTTGCCCTGCTGCAACAGATCATTTTTCAGAATTTGCTTGCCCAAAAGGAGCCATTGGGAGGAAAAATGGCGCAACTAGTGTACAGGATTGCGAGCCTTGCCCAGCAGGTTAGTAAATGAATAGAATATATTTTAGCAGGTGGGACAGAGGAATATGAAGTTTAGTTGTTCAAGATTACCTCACAAGAAGTTGGTACAGGTTATAAACAAGTTTCTGTAATATTTGTATACTAGACTTGAATTCTTCTTCTTCCAGTAACGGAAAGAGATTCATTCATATGTTAACATGATCTACATTGATAAGGAGGTAATTAGCAGAGCTATTTGATCTCACTGGCACATAAGCCTTTTTGTACCTTTTTTTTTAATTTTTGTAGCCCCTATGTAATACACCATCAGCTGCCACTTTGTGCATCTTCTCAATCTTGGACACCAGGACTAACCTGACCACCCCATGACTTAATCTGAAACTCTGCCATTGCCTGGGTGGGGATTGAGGCATTCTAGTACAATGTCATTCTCACGACCATAGGGATTTTTTTTATTTATAGGCCCTGCATACTTCCTCATCCTAATGCCCACTGTGCAATGAGTTAAGACAATTGTGGCCATGAACATCTGTTGATGCATGCCACTGACATTTATAAGAATATGATGCATATCTCTGGTATTATGACCAGGGCTGCCATTCCTGTTTATGAACCCCTCTCCCTGGCTAGACAAGTAAGTAAAATACTGCTGCTTTTGTCTTATTGTACCTGTATTTTCTTTTTACAGCATTTCAGATAAACCATCTAGTTTTAAAATATGTGTGGCTTCTTCTCACAAGCTACCCAACTCAGATGGCCATGACAGATGCATTTTTTGTTTAGGCCCTTTTTATCTGAGTACATTCTGTTCCACCTGTGAAGCTTTTGCTCCATGGTCCATAGTTGAGAGAAGGAACAAACTGATTTTGAAAGGACTTCTTCCAGCCCCTGTTTAACGCTCCCTCTGGTTCCTCAAAATCATCTTCTTCTGCTGCTTCTCCTTCACAAAATCTGCTGAAAAACCAAAGGACAAAAACAAGGAGAAAGAAAAAGACAAAGAAAAGGAAAAGCTGAAACCCTTGAAAAAGAAGTCTCTCGAGCGTTCTTCTCTCTCATATTTAGTGTCAAAATTACCAAAACTCTCTGAGCCAACATTCTTCTCAGATTCAATTTTTATCAGATCTAACACTCAGCCAAGATATTCTCTGGAGCCTGTATCATCTATGCTCCATTCTCCATAGGTTCATAGGTTCATAGATTAGTAGGTTCATAGATTAGTACTAAGCTAACTGCCCTTACGAGCCATTTTAAGCCTAGCCAGTTATCCCTTGTGAGACTCAAACCCTGCACCTTATGTTTGTAAGGCAAACACCTTAACCATTAGGCCACCCTCCCTACCCTGCAAGAGAAGATGTACAATCACTACAGACCTCATTCCACTGCTTCATCTTTCTGATCAACTTAGACTTCCAGGAGCCTAACTAAAGCTGACATGGACAAGACGATGATAATGGAGTACAATGGACTGCAGTAGCATGTTCGTGTATTGCTTAGTATGTTACGACAGCAGTGTTGTTTTACAGCTGCAAAGTGCTGCTGCAGCATTCTAAACCATCACTGACAGTATTTTACCAAGTAAAAAAAATCACTACCTGATGCTATCTGCCATATACATCTTTTATGCAGTCCTTTGGACTCTGATCCAGCTGGCATTCTTCCTAGCCCCAGCCTCCACTAGAGCAGAGGATCAACTTCTTCCCCACATTGAGTAGTTGACCCTTTTTCCATCTGACCTTTCAGATCGAGGTTACTGGATCTGACGTCCACCTGGGCCAAGTGTGCATCTGAGTCTAGGCTTAGGTCCTAGATGCCAAAGAGTTCTCCGATTCATTTTGCGCTGGCTTCTTCTGAACCATCTGAATCTTGGAGCTGAACAGTCAGCCCTTAATGAGAACACTTCAGAAAGAACTTACTGGTACAATTATATCTATTATTCTCTAGCTCATATACATATGGGGAGATTCCTCAAGATTGGAGGCATGCACTTATTAAACCTGTCTTTAAGGGAAAGGGGAGTAGGACAAACAAAGAGACCTATAGATTCTTGAGTCTACGTTCATGCTGTGGAAAAATAATGGAGAAGGTAATATTGGATAAGTTATTGTCAGAACTGGATAGGTTAGGACTTGAAACCATATACCAGCACACATATGTTGAAAATAGATCTATTACCTCCTGTAACATGATGTTCTATAACCATATAATAACAGCTATGAATGAAAAATTGTGCTGTGATGTAATTTATATAAATTTAACTATAGCATTTGACAGGGTCCTACACAAAACACTGATTAATAAAAATTAGTACTACTAGGTACTGATGTATTCTCGATAAGATGGATAGCTGCTTGGCTTACAAATAGGACATGGCAAGTATCATACAGCAACTAGACAGGTGAAATCATTGGTTACAGTCAGGGTGTGTCCCACAGGGCTCTGTCCTAGGCCCTTCTTGTTTAGATTGTATCTTTCAGACCTAATTTTTTCATCTGAGGTGTTCTACAGTCTATATGCAAACCACCTGAAATTGGCTAAACTGAATACATCTGTTACAGTTAGGGTATATCTGCAAAATAACTTGACTAAATTGACCATTTGGACATAGGAGAATAATATGCTGATAAATACATCAAAAACTAAGCATATGAGATTTGGGAGACATAAGTTGAAAGGTGAATATTTAATGCAGCACGCAGCGATTGAAACTATAGACTTATTTAAGGACCTGGGTATATGGGTAGAGTCAGCTATGAGTTTTTCTAATCATGTCAACCAATTGGTTATGATAGTTACAGAACTATAGGTTGTATAAAAAGATTTATATCAAAAATGATGAAGTCATTGTTAGTTACATTAGACCCAAACTTGAATATGGAAGAACAATATGGAAACCTATAAGGAAAAAAAAAAGCTTGAGTAAACTGGAAAGAGTACAGTGGAAATATACCAAGGGCATCCATGGATGTGAAAATTTAAGTTGTTATGAAAGACTAAAATATCTGAAATTGTACAGTGTCTCCTACAGATATCTAAGAGGAGATGTTATTCAGGTATATAAGGCATTTAGAGACAAATACCTCTGGGAATGTTTGGGGTTATCAAAAAGTACTAGAGAATAATCAGACAACCTGTGTAGAAGATTCTACAGGAATGAGAAGTGTACTAATTGGTTCTCTGACACAGTAGATGATGCATGGAACAGACTACCAAATTAGATTAAAGCAAGTACTAGTTTTAGATATTTTTATGAATAGCTTGGACACTTGTTATGGGAACAAGTGTTTTGATATAATGTCAAGCTAGAAGGGCATTAATGCCCGTGCTTGAAATATTTGTATGTATGTAAGTATGTACTCTGACAGGGTAGGTTTGGATTCAAAATCCTTGGAGCCATTCCTCCCTTTTTGAATTTCAGCATTAGATAGTTCCACTCCAACATCAGCCTTGAATCCTAGCCATGTGGTATCTCAGGTCGAGCCTCCCTCTTTGTCTTCATCTCCTAAGGCTCAGCAACCTGGACCTGTTTCAAGCTCAGAGATCAAGGCTTTCAAGAGACTATCATCTTATTCCAGAGAAAAAAATTTCCCTTTACGTTCAGATCTGTCCCTCCCACAAAGGATCTTCCAGGGTCCAAATCCTTCTCTTCTTGTTCCATTGGGACAGTCACTGACCAGAAATCTCGCACTGGTTCCTATGGAGCAGCCCACATTAGCTGCTGAGTTCTCACCAAACAGTCCCATTGAGGAGGTAGAAAAGAAGCACATGTACAAAAGGAGGCACCTAGATTCTCCTTAAGCATCTGTCACCACAGACACTGACTTTGAAGAAGGAGAAGGAGAAAGTTCCCCCAAATTCCCCCTTGAGGACATGCCATTCAGAGAAATCTTCGAACTACTTAAACAAAAAGGGGGATAGTTTTGTCCACCTGCTTTCTTCAGAAAAGTCAGTCTTCAGCAAGACTTTTGGCTCTGGCCCATCAACATCTAAAGTATTCCTAACTGCAGATGAGATGATAGACCTGATCTCCACTTGGGCTTGCAATGAGCTGGACACAGCTGAACCTATTCCCAAGAAACCAGACACATTTTTCATTGTGACTAAAGATCACATTAGAGCAAGGGCCCAGCCATAGATTCTATGGTGGTGATGGCAGCCACTAAGAAGGAACTTGCAAAAGAAATTTCCTCTGTTCATTCACCAAACAGGGAGGCTTGTGTGTTGGACAGATTTGGTTAGCAAGTCTACTCCCCCTCTACTTTCTCAGTGAGAGCTTTAAACTACTTGTCACATGTTACATGAGTTCAGAGAGATTTGACCAAAGAAATCTCCAAATCTCTCCCAGAGACCATGCTGGTGGCAGATCAAAGGAAGTCCATTGATGCACAGCTTGCCACGCTTTAATCTTTGGCCGATACCTTTGTACACCTTATCTACAATGCCACGGAGGATGCATGTAGAGGAGCTGACACATGTATATCCATTAAGAGACATGTTTGGATGAGGCTTTGCAATTTTGCAGAACATTTTAAGACATCCTTTATGAATGCCCCCTATGATGGATCAACACTTTTTAGGCACAAAGTGAAGGATACAATCTCCAGAAGTGAAAAAGAGGGCAAATCCTGTCTGACATAGGGATCAGATTTTACTCTGCTCAAAAGACCTTGGACATGTCTGGAGGCAAGCCCCCCCATGGTGGTGAGGAGATGGCAACCCTGCACCCTTGGCACTTGAAACCCTGGCATTAACGGACTGCACTAACTGATACATTAGTGTAGAAGGGCTTTTCTAACATATATTGAGGATCTCAAGCCTGCATGCATGCAGCAGCTTGTGACCTGTAAGGAAGAAAGACAATGTTAAGCATCCCTCTCAACCTTGTAGTTAGGGCTTGCCTTACACACAGGTGAACTAGGCAAATATATCAGGCGTTGTGCTTGTAGCGGCCCTCTTTTCCTATTTATTTATATAGTAGAGTAATATTTCATTACTTTAAAAAATAAAGAAATAAATAAAGGGCCCCTGCAGGAAAAAAAATACCTGCTGTACAGTGAGCACTCCAGATGGGGCAGTGTTCCATTTGACTTGGCATTCAAGTCAGATTACATTACATTTGTCTTAAATGTTGTAGGATCACAGGAATAGGAACGCAGACCTCACAATATTCAAATGTAGATGGGAAGACAGCTGAAGGAGTTTTTTTATTTATTTATTTTTTGATTGTACAACAGTGTACAAGGGACAGAGCAAAGGCAGGCACATTCTGCAGAATACTGAACAAAGAAGAGGGAAATGGCATGGTGGTGGTTTGAGAGGTGTTATTACTGATTTTACAGTAAGGGTGGCAGTGATGATATATTTTGGGCAGTATTTCAGGCTTTGTATTTTGTCTGGAAAGTTGAGATGAGAGCAATGGCATGGTGATATAAGTAGCATTCCTGTTTTTTATTTTTTTTCACAATGATGCTGGCAGTGATCAACAAGATGTTGGAGCTTTTCTCCTCGGACCTCTGGTGAAAATGGACACTGTTGTCCAATCGGCCATCCCAGTAAACAAATGTTAAATAAAATAAATAAATAACTATTTATGGCAATAGGCAATATTGTGATTTGTGTGGAACACTTTGGATTGGAATACTTTTATGTGTGGGAAATTGTTTATGTGGACTGGGGAGGCACACCTTTCAACCTCTTAGCAAGATAACTCGGCAAAGCCTAAAATGATGGAGGGAGAGAAAGGCTCAAAATAATGGCAGATTTTAAATACAGATCTTATAAAGTTGGAAAGTTGGGTTGTAGGGCTGACTGGATGAAAAGAACCCACACTGTGAAAGTAGCAGACTCCAAATCAGACTTCAGACTAGTGGCAAGTGGAGTACCACAGGGTTCAGTCCTGGGTCCTCTCCTGTTTGGTATCTACTTCTCTGAAGTATCCTCAGTGACCCCCCCCACCCAAAAAAAAAAAAACACAAATTTTACGAGAAGCAGACCAAAAATATGTGGAAAAAAGCTGGATATTCTGCAAAAATCTGGACGGTTGAGACATATGTGTGGAGATGAAATAGTATTACATAGCCATTGTCTTGGCTGATAACTGCTGGGTGAGGACTGGGTTGTAGGGCTGACTGGATGAAAGTAACATATACTCTTGTCATTTGTATAGTTTAAACAGTCACTATCTGTTTTAATAGGACTAGTTTGCATTTGTGAGAAGTAAGATGCTCTACTTAACTGGACACCTGATATGCACAGACAGAGTAGATATAATTGCTGTGGTTGTCTTCTGTGATGGAAAATTACTAGCTGTCTGTTGGTGTTTGCTTATTGGTTTGGTTTTGCAGGACTAATGTGATTATGTGAATCAAAGTACAATATTTAATGTATGGCAATTGTTTCGTAGGAACAAAGGTGAAGTACATTACACAGTAATCCTCTTTTATCATGATCAGATGTCCGAATTGTATGTAGAAGTGGCTATAACTGCTTGGTTGGGATTGTCTGGATGAAAGAAACTGACCCTGGTGTCACTGTCTCAGTTTAACAGTCATCTAAAAAAACTAAGGGAAAAATGCATCACAGAATGCCCAGACCTCCAGAACTTCTGGGAGTTGCCAAGGCTGTATAAGTGGATCTTAACTTGTGCTTAGTAATTCCCTCCTCCATGAACCCTACCTAGCCTAAAACCTGTGATAATGGAGAACACATTAGACTGTGTGTAAGCTGAAGTCAAGAATGCAGGTGCCCATCTAGCTTGCAGTACTAATATGCCAGTATTACACATGCATGAAGCTCTGTCCCCCCTTAAAAGTTAATAGAACAACAAGTTTACATTGACATGCATTTTGTGAGCAGTAAAAAATAAGAAACTCTAATGCAGTTTCATTACTGACTAAATGCAATCTTCAGTGATTTACCACAAAATAAAACAAAATATTTCAAAGTGAAGAGTAAAAATATATTGGGCAGAATCAAGGACATTACAAAATAAATAAAACAATGGGTCCTGCATCAAGGTGCACTTGCAGAACAATAAAAAATTTTAAACTTGAATGCCTGGCATTATTGAATTATTATAATCCCCTGTGAGTTACCCAAAAAAATAAGGAGGGGCAAGGCAAAAATATGATGCAAAAATCAGGGGGATCCTACAAAGCTGAACAGTTGTAAAAATTGTTTGTTTCATACTAAATTTAGGAGGTAAGTAGTATAAGTGCTTGCCAAAGGTGGGTAATAACTTGTACGTTTGTCTGCATAAAAGGTGTATATGGCAGATAGCATCAAGTAGTGATTTTTTTTACTTGGTAAAATACTGTCAGTGATGGTTTAGAATGCTGCAGCAGCACTTTGCAGCTGTAAAACAACACCGCTGCCGTAACATTCTAAGCAATACACAAACATGCTACTGCAGTCCATTGTATTCCATTATCACTCTAAAACCATTCCTGCTTATAGGTGTACACAAAAGGTCTCTGTACTTATGTGGGGGGCTTGGGACAATGTCATTGTTTTTTCTATCATTCCTCCCAAACCTCAGAGGTCAGTAATATCTTGTGTTGGGCTGGGGAATGTGTGGCCATTATTTCTTTAACTTTCCTCACAAACTTCAGAGGGGAGCTAAGATGGTCACTATGGCTTGTATAGGAGTCCTGCACTGCCTCTAGAAGTAACAAGTTGGAAATTGGAAATATTATTGTAATTATTAATTTTTTTCCTCACAAACATCTGATACATAAACAGGTGGGTATCTTCTGGAGGAGAGTAAAATAAGCATGTTCTTTATATATGTCTGAGAGCACATACATTATGTTTTGTTTTTTCAGTTTCATCCCAGTTAAATATCAAAAGAGTACACAGAAAATGTTTGTCGTTGGGGGGGTGAGGGATGAGGAAGCATGTTATATAAATATGACTTCAGCAGCTTGAAATATGACTCTTGGAATATATGCCATAGTTTTAATCCTAGTTTACAGTTTAACACTAGGGGGGGATATATAGAAAGTGACTACCTGTTTTGACGTGTGGTAGTACCTCTCAACTGTACAGATTTTTTGCAGAATGTCCATATTTTTTGCCTCATATTTTTGGTCTGTTCCTCATAAAATTTTGGGTTTTCTAACAAATGACTGAGGAATGAAGCCATTAAATAATGACGGAAATTTGAGTTTCAGACTTGATATCCTTCAGAAAATGCATGCTAACACAAATCCTGTTATTTTAGCACCTTTCTATGTTTACAAGAGGAATACTTAAAATCAGTACCTATTTTGGACCTTTGTCTTCCCATTATTTTAGGCTTTGTGCAGATTTATTGCACTAAGAGGTTGAGAGGTACAAGGGGAGCAGGTGCTTTTCCAAGGTATGATGTATGTATCTTCACAAGCATTTGTCTTCTCAGTTTATTGTGGAGTGGTGTTAGGTCAGCTTTGAACAGTAAAACTTGGATACAGTGTATTTCTTCCTTGAAATAAAAAAGCAGGATCGAATTTCTTTTCCTTAAACATTATTTTTCATCAGGCCATCATTGTATCAAAAGGTTGGGAAAAAGCTCTAAAATGCACCACAGAGCAACTATAACCATATGGTATCTGAGTATGCAGCAGCCCCAGCGTAATTTAGTTATTACAGGATAGTTTTGGTCAGGTAACATGTTGAAAGGGTGTAAGAAAAAGCAAATTTCTTTTAAAGAGTGAGACTGAATTTCTTTCCATAATCATGTTTTTGGTCAATGAATCATTGGATGAAAATTCATTTAATAATTAGAATCATAGAAACTACTCTGGAGGAAAGGAGCAAGCCAAAAAGAAATATAATCCATTCATATTGATGGTAACACCAGCCTATTCATGTTAGAAGAACTGGAACAAAAAGTTGGAACATTGCTAGCATTAGTTTCTTGCCTGGCCCATTGAATAGAGGGTAAGCTATGTAACTGTTGAGATAACAAGCCCAGTAATTTAATGAGTTCTCCAGTAAGCTTGACAGAATCCTCCTGACAGACAGTGTATATCTGTATACCATCTGGACTTTAGTTTAGTTTTTTTTTTAATGTGTATTATTGAACTAATCTGTTTCCTAGTTTTTCAATAAGTATTATTAACTTTGTATGTGTATGGTTTAAATTTTCTTTTTTTCATGGTGCCACTAAATTGGAGAATTTTCATTGTTTTTAATGTTTATTTCTATGTGATTGCATGTTGAATGACGTGGCTGTTTCAATTTCATGTGGATTTGTTATATTTCCTCTTGGCTTCATCCATTCAATTTAACTCATGAGCAATTTCTACGATTCTGGTCTTTTGATTTTTTTTTTTTTGTTACTGCTTTCACACTGAGTTTACTGATTTTCTTGTTTAACATATTCTGAAATGTATCTCAGAGCATTTAAAAGCCTTATGGCTTCTGGGGACCATTAAGCACACAAACCCTTGACTTAATACATTTGTTTTCTCTGCAATTATTACAGTGTAATCTTTGTTAGGATGTGCTGAAAGGATGCAGGAAAAAAAAGTTGAAGAGTAAGACAAAATTTCTTCATTTGATGATGTTTTTGTTCAGGCAATCATTGGATGAAATGTTTGTGTAAAAAAAAAAAAAAAAAACTCCCAAATGCACTTCAGATATGTAGAATCACTTTTGGGAGTCTTGTAACCCCCAGACCTCCAAAATAACAACCTTCAGAGGCACAGCTTATACGATTTTCATAATGTACAACTAAGAAGCAGTTGGTTACCTCTACACTATACTTAATAACATTTTGTGAGATCTGTTAGCTTCTTTCTTTGACTTCACAACTCATCAGAAGGCATGATAAGCACCGTAATTCAGACTTGCAGATAATTCTGCTCTCGTATGCAAAGAGTACATATGTAATACTGTTTCTTTGAAAGGGAAGTCTTTAAATTTCCAGGAATAACAGTGCATATGTGATACTGTGACTTTAAAGGGATGTCTGTACATATTCATTAATTTTGTGGCCACATCATAGTACAGAGACATACACTAAATAAATATGTACGCTGTATAGTACAAGAATAGCATCATATTCTACCTCTTGCACTTCATGGATATCATTTGTGAAGAAATGCACAAAATGATACATGTAAATATTAACAAGGCCCTGACTTATATGGGTTTTGATCCTTCCCAAGGATATATGTCTTCAGCTATTCAGCATTTGCAGGCAGTGTTAGTTAAAAGACATTTGTGTATTAGTCTGTGTCAGTGGTACAACAGTTAATGTTACTGCTTCACAGCTGGAGTGCCTTCTGTGTTTAAAGTGTACATGGGCTTTTTATTTGGAGCTTTGGTTTCTTCCGATATCTGAAAAATGTGCCATAAATGTATTTGTGATGTTCAAACATAGATCACTGTTGCAGTAGCCTAGCCTTCATGAGTCCTATGCCAACTGCAACAGGCTAGTTTCCAAAAGCCAAGGCTGTCTTCTGCAATATGAAGGTCTCAACTATCCATTTTTGTCTCAGAGTTTTGGTCTGGTACTCATAAAATTTGTGGTTTTCTGGCAAATCACTGTGGAATGAAGTTGCTAAATAATGACAGACATTTGAGTTTGATTTCATATCCTTCAGAAAATGCATTCTAACAGAAAACCATTTATTTTATTACGTTTATAGGTTTATAAGAGCAATAATTAAATTTTGCCCCTATTTTGGGCCTTTGTCACCCACATTATTTTAGGCTTTGTTCAGATTTATTGTGCTAAGAGGTTGAGAATTATGGGTTCCCCCCAGTCCAGCTATCATGAGAGTGAGCAAAACTCCAAAAAACGACATTTGGAGTACAAATAGCTTCAGAGCATTTTTTTGCCACAAAAGCGAACACTTCTTTGGTGAGCCCCATGAAACTGTTGGTCATCTAGCAATCTTCATGAGCAGAGCAGAACAGGCAAGTATTTGTTGGAAAGTTATATATATGCTTGAGTGAACTTTCTGTGAGGAAAAGTTTTATTTTTGACAGAAATTTTACTAAGTTTGTAAACTTTCTTTGTCTTTGGGGCATTATGCTGTTCTTATGAGGAACTGTCAGAGATTTACTTATTTAGAACCACTTGCTCTCTAACTTATAAGTTACTGACTCATCCAGGCTCTGTTCCCTTCTACTGATGTCTCTTGCTCGGGTTACCTATGTAGCAACCACCAGTCTCCTCTGTAATATCTCTCCCTGCACACAAAGAGAAGAAAGTTACAAAGGAGTCTAAAGGTGTTCGGTCAGCTTCTGTCCTATGTCAGCCACTAGTAGGTGACTCTGCTGTGGTTACTCATTTCTCAAACCACCCATCATTTCCCCTTTACTCTTGGTGTAGCTTTTTAAACCACCAAAGGCCATGAGATAGCCAAATCCTGTCCAGCTGTAGGGATGCCTTTTGCAGGTAAGGGAGCACCACTTTTGTCAATGTCAGGGGAAGGTGCAGGTAAAGAATCTTCACTTGGCTATGAAGAGCAGGTGGAAGCTGGAACCTGTGAGCCTTATATGAGTCAGTATTTTGGCAGAGAGAGAGAGAGTGTGCTTAGTGTGAGAAAATTTCAGTCTTCTGTTTCTGTGGACTGGGCAGGCTTACTGGTTTTTGCCAAGGAACATCTTAATGAATTTGCCCTCTCATTCTTCAGGCAAGAAAAAGAAAATGTTCCTTCCCTCAATAAGAATAGCAGACATTGCAGGGGGATGGTTGTACTTCAGGAAATTCTTCTTATATAGTTCTCTAGTTGTTTGAACTAGGCTCATCTGCATTGGGACTGTATTTCATCAAATGGCCCTACTGAAGAGATTTCTTTTTCTGAGACTTTGTCAAAAATGAAAGAGATTTTTCAGTGAGATCAAAATGAAGATCCTGTGGAGCAAAGATGTTTTCTGATTTATTACAGTTAGAGATGCCAAAAGATTTGGCTATCCCTCCTGTCTTGCTTGTGTTAGAGAATACTTTTCCTCACTGTTTCTTCCTTACCTTATGGTTAGCCTCCCAACCCTGGAAGTCTTACACATTTTACAAGGTACCCCAAACACAAGTACCTGTTTTCTAATGCTAAAGCAGATCCAGCAGTTATTTCTCTATTCAAATCTGCTTCTACTAAATAGGTTACTACTGCTAATCTCATTTCGCCTGACAAGAATGCCAGTAAGTAAAGCAGCCTTGCAAGGAACGTCCAAACAGGGTTTTAAAAAGCAGTGCAAAGGGGGCTATAAAAAGAAAGGAAGAGCCTCTAATTATTAATGACAGCACTCACAGTTAGTATGACTGTCTACTTGTTCAGGATCTCACACTCTGACTACCTTTCCATAGTCTCCTGAGACTTCATCTCCACATGTGGCATCAGATTGTCTCAGACAGATGGGTTTTGAAGGTATTCCATCAGTGGTACACTTTGTAATGAGAATTCCTGTCTCCTTTTTAAGCAATTTGTTTGTCCAGGGAACTTGATCTCTCTAGTTCCTCCCATCCTTCAACATATAATGTCTTAGGGAGTCATAGAACATGTGCCCTTTTCAACAATCTCCAAGGCAACAATGGTTTTTATTTAAGAATTTTTCATGTTCCCAAAATGCAAAGATCCTGAATGCCAAAGATCCTGAATGCCTCTACTGGATCCTTCTTTTCTAAACCTTTCTGTCAAGATTCTAAAGTTCATGATGTTATTTCTGCAATCTATTGCAACTCTGATTACCCCTTTAGCTTTCATGGTAAAGCTGGATCTAAAGGACATCTATCACTGCATCTCCATTGCATATCATTTCAGGTATTTCTTAAGATTTGCTGTATCTGTCTTATATTGTCAGTTCTCTATTTTATCTTTTGGGCTGTCCACAGCAACAATTTATTTATTATTTATTTATTTGTCTTTTGTTAAATGGGTTAGTCCACTGGGCCAATGGCTCATTTTCAGTGGAGACCTGAGGAGAAAAGCTCCAAAAATACATAGTAAAAAGTAATAAGTGCAAGATAAAACATACATGCAGAGTACAAGATAAAATGTACATGCAGGATGAAAGTACAATATAAAATATACATGAATAAAAAGTACAAGCTAGGCATACATGCAAGATAAAAATACAATATAAAATGTACATGAATGAGTAGTACATAGTACTTGAAAAAAGTGAACATTGAGTACAAAAAGATTCATGATAAAAAGAATAAAACAATAAAGGAGAAAAACTCCAAAATACATGATAGAAATGCATGATATAAAAGGGATGAAATAAATGCAGCTGTAATACCAATAATAGTTTCATTGCAAGTAAAAGCAGACATCTGTATGAAACTGAAGAATAAAAAAATATATATGAGTACTATGATAGTACTATAAATGGATTAAATGTAACTGAGGAAGATAGAGGTGAACTAGAAGAAAAGGGAGTACCAAAAATAGAAGAAAGTGATAAGTAAGAGTATAGGAAGTGGGAAAAAGGGGGGTATACTTAGAGAAGAGTGAGTAGAAGTAATGAGGAGAATTGTAACGGTGGTCAGGGCAAGCAGAAGAAGAGAGGGGGTAAAAGGTGGAGGAAAGAGGAGGAGAAGAGCAGTGGTGGCCATGGCAAGGAGAAGAAGAGGGGGGAAGAGATGGAAGAAAGTTGAGTTGAAGGAGTGCACAGTGAGAATGCTAAGGCTTCACAAGGTTATAACTAAATAGAATATAAGGAGGGAAAAATAGTTATGAAATATGTTGTAGGAGTTTAGGTGGGGTGGTGGCAGCTGCATGAAGGAGAGTTGGCCAGGTAGGATTTTAATTTTGTTTTGAAGAGGAGAGAAGATTGGATAAGTCGTAGGTTAGTTGGAGTTTGTTCCAGGACTGAGATATGGAGCATTTGTAAAGTAATCTGCATATGTTTTTTTTTAGGTTTATATGTGTCAAGTAGAGCTTGATCAGTGCTACGGAGAGATCTTGCAGGGTCTTAAAGGGATAGCAGGGTGGACAGGGAGGGGCAGTTTGCAGGTTTATAATGAGAGAATGTGCTATTTGTAGTTGTGAAAGTAGGAGTTGTTGTGGGAACTCAAGCCACTGTAGTTTTTTTTAAGGCAAGTCAGTGATGGTACTTGTAGGGGAGATTTCAGGCAAATCTGGCTATCTGGTTGTAAGTTTGTGCTAGTTTGGTTAAAGGTTTGTTTGGATTTTTGTGAATATAGGGGAAGCATAAAGTAGGCAGGGGAGGAGATAGGTTTGGGTATGTGTGACCTTAGCATTGTTGGATACAAATTTTTTTATGTCAATAAAGTAATCCTAGTTTTTGATTGGTCTTTTTGATGGAATGCAAGATGTGAAGGTCAAATTTTAGGTGGTCATCAATTGTAATTCCAAGAAGTTTAGTAGAGGAGTCTACATGAATAATGGTGTTATCAAGAGAAGAGATATGGAAAGAGGTTTTGAGATGAGCTGTATATTTTGGAAGAAAAAGGAGGAGTTTGGATTTCTAAGGGTTCAGGATATGTTTGCCAGCCAGTGTTCTATGATAATGAAATTCTGAGCGAGACAGTAGAGGTTAGTGGGGATGTCCGAGAGGTTAATAAGGGTAGAGTCATCAGTGTATTGAATTAGTGAGGAAGAGCTGCAGGCAGAATGAAGGTTGTAAGTGAAAATATTAAAGAGAAGGGGCCAAGGATGGATCCTTGGGGACACCAGTTGGATAGGTAAGAAGGGTGAGTAGAAGGTTTGCCATCTAACAGATTGTTGCTGGTTGTTGAGATGGCTGGAAAACCAGAGGATAGTGGGGGATGAGAGGTTTAGTTCAGATAGTTTAGAATGGTGTTTAGGGTGGGAGATGGTATCTAAGGCTTTTGAGAGGTCGAGGAAAACACATGATACATGTTTATTGTCCCTTGCTTCTGCTACAGTCTAGGTGAATGATAGGAGGGCAGTGGATGTGCTATGGTGAGGTCTAAATCCGTGCTGAGAAGGGGGAAGGAGGTTTCATAAAGTAGGTAGTTTAGGAGTTGCCTATGAATACATTTCTTGAAAATTTTTGAGAGAGGGGAAAGGATGACTATTGGTCGGTAATTAATAGGTTCGGTGGAGTTGCCTCCCTTGTGAAGTGGAATAGTGTAGAATGATTTCCAATTTCCAGGGACTGAGGATTCTGTAATGGAATGGTTAATGAGAACTGAGATGGGATAGGCAGCAGAGTTGGCAGCAAGTTTAACAAAATTTGGGGGATAGGTTGTCGAAGGAGGGTGAGCAAGGTTTGAGTTTTGACAGCAGGGATTTAATGTAGTTAGTGGAAACAGGTTTCAGGGAGAAGGCTAATAGGGAATGGGAGGTTGAGGGGGTTAGGGGTTGTTTTGGTTGTTGTCTGGAGGGTTTGGTTTTGTGATGGAGTCTATAAAGTAATTGTTTAGAAGAGTAGCTGTTTCAAGATGAGTATTTGGTGGAGAAAGGATTAGGGGTACTTGGATTTCCAAGATGGGGTATAGTATTCATGGTGTGCTAGAACATTTTGGGGTTAGAAAATTGGGTGGCTTAGGTTTCCTGATAGAATTTTGTTTTGTCTTGAAAATACGTTTTTTTTTTTTTGTACAAATTCTGAGTTCTTTATATTTAAGGAGTAGAGACCAAGATTTTGACTTAGACCATTGTTTCCAGGTGCTGTCTCTTAAGTTTCATGGTGGAAAGAGTATCTTTAGAGAACCAGGAGGAGGGATTAGAGTTGATCCTAATTTTTCTCATGGGAGCTAAAGCATCTAGTATATTTAGGAAAATTCTGTTAAATTCAAGAACAGCATAATTTAAAAGGAGATAATACAAGTGCAACCAGTTAATCAGGGCGAGTTGGTTGTTAAAGGTTTCTACTTTTGAAATTAGTCAGGTTAGAGCAATTTCTATATTGGTGTTTTGTTTTTTTTTTGGAGTTTGAGGAGGTAGTCTTGGTATTGAGATAGGGAGGTGATCACGTAAAGAGTCTGGTAAGGTGGTGGGATAGCAATACCGATTGGGGTTGGATGTTAAGAGTCAGTCAAGGATAAAGCTTGAGTTATTGTGTATGTGAGTGGGAAAGGTACTATGTTGACTGAAACTGTATAGATTAATAGTAGAACTGGGGGAAATGAGAGATATCTTTTCCAGTCATTGTTAACATTGCCAAGTACGATTGTTTAATATAGTATATGTTGGCCGATCCAGGATAAGATATTTTTGAGAATTGGAATGTTTTTGCCAGTGAGTATGTAGGTGGACACTATGGCTAGTTTTTTATATGGATTAAGGTGAGAGTTAAGGAGGATTAGTTCTTCTGGGGAGAAGTCTGGGATTGGTAAGGAGAGGGGGAAGAGGGGAAGATGTTCTGAGTATAGTATAGTGACATCTCCCCTTTTTTTGAGAGTCTATCCTCCTGGAATATATTATATTTGAGAGGTAGAATTTCAAAGTTTGTAATGTGAGGTTTTAGCCATGTTTTTTTGAGAGTTACATTGTGGGGGGAGTGGTGGGCAACCCATGCATGTATTCTGTTATTTTCTTGAAGACTTTGTAGAGTTATAAAATAGAGTGATAGGTATTTAGATGAGGAAGTGAGAGGTTGGTGCTTTTTGGATGTGTCAGAGATTTTGTGTTTTTGGCGAGGATGGACCGGGATTGGGGTAGATGTCCCTATCTAGTAAGAGTGTAGCTGGAAGTGATATAAATTTGGTTAAAAAAGAAAGGTAGTGAAAGAATTACAGGTAGTAGACACAAGCTTGTGTTTGCGAAAGGAGAGTGGAAGGTTGGAATGCTTTACTTTATGAAACTGGATAACGGAGATATTAAAAATGGAAGGGGACACAGGGAAATACAGGGATGAAAAGCCGGGTGATGTTTTGTGTGTAGCTGTGGGTGATGGAGGGTAATGTGTGCAGTGTAGTAAGATGATAACCCAGAGGAGAGTAAGGTGAGTAGTAAGAGGAAGTATAGTAGCCTCCTTTTTCTTGTATGGTTGTTTTGTGAGTGAAGAGGGGAGTGAGGGTGGTTTAATGGGGCAGATTAAAGAGATATATGAGGGGTGCAGTAGCTAGGGTAGAGGGAGGGGTGGAAATAAGAGAGTAATAAGGAGAGTGATTGGTAAGGAGGTATAATAAAGCTAGGTGAGAAGATAGTGTAGAGAAAGTGAGTGTGTATTAGTCAGTGTGGGTAGAGGGGAATATAGAGTTGTTCTGTTGTGCTTGGAAGGGACAATGAGGGTGTGGTATGGTAACAAGATATGATTTAAAATGAGGAGTGATGGGAAAGTATAATGATTGGATAGTAAGAGGATGATGGGTGTACTTTGTAATTAAGGTTAAGTATAAATTTAGTGTATGCAGGGGTGTGTGGGAATGGGGATAGGGTAGGGGAGCAGAGTGAGCCCAAGCGTAGTGGGTTTATGCACGTCTCAGAGAGGTATCTCCCATGCCAAGGTAAATATGACAGCAGAGGAGCCAGTAAGCAGGTAATGTTGCTGAGCAGATAGCTAGCTGACAAAAGGCAAATGTACTAGAATTAAAAATAGACTATTGATGGAGGCTAGCAAGTGGGGTTATAAGACTTAAGGAAAGAATTAGTTGTAGACAGTGGTAAAAGGTATAGGTTCATAAGAGAGAAAGGCTATACCAGAAAAATATACAGGGGAAAAAACGGGCAGAAATAAGAAGGAAAAAAAACAACAAGAAACCCAAGAGTGGGAGAAATAAGTTGTTTGAAGTATCTAATAAATAAATCTATCTAACCCTTGAAGTATCAAATAAATAAATAAATAAATCTATCTAAGAAGGGTAATCACAAAATGCCTTGCTCTCTTAATTGCTTTCTGAAGACCTGAAGGTATTTACATTTTTCTGTATTTGGCAGATTGTCTTATCTTAAGTCATCAACCAAAACAGCAGACTAAGAATTTCTATATCGAAGAACCACTCCACCTGATTGACCAAACCAAATTTTTTAACAGTAGAAAACGTTAAGTGCTTTCATCCTGATCCCATGAGTTCCTCAGAGCAATATACATCTCCTTTACATTCTAGTTAAAATTTGTCTCCTAACATGCTCCCAACCAGTCACATTAAAACATAGATTTAAAGTACCAGCACAGTACCATCTTTGAGTTAAAACATGTTTAGTACAAACATTTTGATGGATGATTTCCCTTTTTTAGGTCAGTGTACAGGACTATGAGAAGTAGTTTACACAGCACTGAGCAGACCTACATCATGATTCGAGGGGACTGAATGAAGGCGGTAAAGAACAGAGGAAACGAACAGGCAATAGGCTTTAGAATGTAGAAATTTACAAACTTCTTCAGACAAACATATAATTAATAACTGACCAAGATTAAATAACCCTCCACATCAATGACATCATATCCTGTAAAACATTTAAAAGGATAGTGTTTCATTAAATCACATTATAGTCACGAAGACATAATCAACCTGAATAAAATTGATTTCACCTTCAACCAATCCTAAATTCACTATAATTATTTAAAATATATAAATATGTAAATTCAAATGTAATAAAACATATAACTGTGTTAAAACTAATGTACAATTTATCATCTAACGTCTAATTAGAGCCTTCAGCTTCAAAATGCATTTAATGGAACTGTATTCATTTAAACCTGGATAGGTATAAGCATTAGTTAATATTTGCCACCATAATTCTCTTTTTTCTAATTCAATAGATACTGGCCCACCTCTAATGTTGGTATGTATTTGTTCAATGACAAGAAACAAAAATGAATGTTCAGGGCATTCAAGAATATGCTTTGCTAAAGTGTTATTTACATCTTTCCTTTTAATGCTATATAAATGTTCATATATCCTCCTTCTAATATGCCTATCAGTTTTACCAATGTAGAAATGTGGGCAGTTTTGACATTGGGCTAAATATACTACACCAGTGGCATTACAGTTATATCTACCCTTAACTCTATATTTATTTCTACCTATGGTAAAACTATTAGTCACTTTAATATGTTTACAAATTTTACAGGAACCACATTTGTACATACTTCTGTCTCTTTGTAATGGAGGCATTACAGTCTCAACTATATTTTTAAGGTTCCGTCCTCTTTTATAAACCAGTTGAGGCATATCTGGCATCCTATTTCTAATAAAGGTGTCCTTTTTCAACACCACCCAGTTCTTATACAGAATACCACGCACAATTTCAGCCTCAATACAAAAGGATGTAATAAAGTGCAATGAGGTATCTATTGAATTAGAAACAAGAGAATTATGGTGACAAATATTAACTAATGCTTATACCTATCCAGGTTTAAATGAATACAGTTCCATTAAATGCATTTTGAAGCTGAAGGCTCTAATTAGACGTTAAATGATAAATTGTGCACTAGTTTTAATGCAGTTATATGTTTTATTACATTTGAATTTACATATTTATATATTTTAAATAATTATAGTGAATTTAGGATTGGTTGAAGGTGAAATGAATTTTATTCAGGTTGATTATGTCTTTGTGATTATACTGTGATTTAATGAAACACTATCCTTTTAAATGTTTTACAGGATATGATGTCATTGATGTGGAGGGTTATTAAAACTTGGTCAGTTATTAATTATATGTTTGTCTGAAGAAGTTTGTAAATTTCTACATTCGAAAGCGCTTACAATTAAATTAATTCTAGTCTGCTGAATGCCTATTGCCTGTTTGTTTCTTTTGGTTTATTGTTTGTGTCGGTAAAGAACAGAGAAAAAACAGTTGTGTTCATATTTTTGTAAAAGAATGGGTGACTTTTCAGGCAGATGCAGGCTACTAGGTTCATTGAAGCAATCATTGGATTATTATGAGAAGAAACTTGGGAAATAGTGGAAGCTTCAGATAGAGAATGGATATTTTTTGGAATCCATTAGGGTAAAGAGTATACCAAAAGGTTTGCATAGTTAGAAATATCTGACTGGATTAATATAGAATTCGGAACTGCATTACGAACTGTTATCATTATTCGATTGGCAAGGTTGTGCGCTGATAGAATTACTTGTGAAGCACAACCAATGGGCCATGGACAAACTGGAGGGGGAAATCAAGACTCTTGACCAGGTAATTATTAATGACGTGTTGTTCAGTAATTGTGAGGAGCAGTATAAGAAAATCTTCAGGGATGTGGACAGTATGTGTAATGAAAATTGGCTTGCAAAGGAAGAAAGTTTGAAAAGGCTATAAAATATTTTGAGGGGAGTCCCTATTCAAAACCAGGAGGAGTAAAAGATTTGAGTCATGAATATGGGCAAGATGGTGAGAAAACTGGGGGAAAAATAGCAAGTTGCCTGGAGACAATGTATGTACACCCCCCCCTTTAAAACTAGTAGGGCCAAGGAGGTCAGACAGACCCAGAAATTGGAAGCAAAGAGCTCCGCAACAGTTGGAGGGGGAGTGAACAACATGCCCAGCTGACAGACCCCATACAGTCGATTCAAAGCAAACTACTAGCCAAGCAGTAGGGGCAGAGATTAATGGAGAGACCAGTTTGAATATTATATCCAATAAAATAATGATTTTAAACTACACATCTGCAGTGACTGTTCATTAAAGTCTTACCTAGCAGATCTGGTTTCCAAAGGGTTGAATTTTGTACCTGCAAAAAAAGCGAGGGTGGTTGAAACTACAGTAGATTTAAAATTATCTGTTAGAAAAATGAATTTGCAACTGTTTTTCAAACAAGGGGACGGTATAAGATGCATGAACACATGCTTGCAAAGTAGTAGTGTTTTTAACCCCCACACCACCCTCTACTAGTTATATTTGAAAAGATGTGGAATTTGAGATTAGGGAAGTATTATCAGGAAGGACAAGTAGTTAAAATTTAGAACCTGACTGATAGTGAACAGTTACTATTAAAACAGATATGTAGTAACAAGGGTTTGAGAGTGCTGAAGCCAGACAAGAGTGGGGGTGTAGTGGGTAGGAATAAAAATGACTAATTGAATAAAATTATTTTAAAATTTAAAATTATTTTAAAATTATTAAAAAAAAAAAAAAAAAAATGTATGCTCTGTTTTTGTATACAACTAATTGATATTTCTTCCTTGACTCTATTTTGCTGTATTCTTCTGTATACTTTTTCATGATTGTACTTAATTTAGTGTTTTTTATTCTATATTGCTATTTTGTATATCATTTGTTAATGGCTTGTTGTACTCAACATGGAGCTTTTCTCCCCGGGCCTCTACTGAAAATGGACATGTATCCAGCTAGACTAGCCCGGTCAACAAATGTAAAATAAAATAAAGTAAAATAAATAAATAAATAAATAAATACTTTTTTATGTAATGAGGTGTATGAAGAAGTATCTATCAATTGTGTAAATATTTCCACAGGTAAGATCAATTGTACAGCTAAATATTTTTTTGTCCAAGGGCAAATTACAAAGGAAGTGTATTCTTACTTAAGTATTTCACACCCAGTTGTACCTTGCATATTTGGAATTCCTAAGATTCACAGATGTTTGATGGATACATCATTTAGGGTTATAAGTTCATAGGTGTGTACTAAGCTAATGACCCTGGAGCCTTTACAAGCCTTGCCCATAGAAGTGCCCTGGCATTGTGCCACCGGTTAGTTCCCAGTGCCTCTATCAAGTAGAGCCACTGGAGTGATCCCTGGGGTGAACTTTCTACTTCCCATCCACTCATCAAGATTTCTCTTGGTGCTTGACATGTATGGGAAGTCTATTCCAGAGTGTGGGCAGTCTCTGGATTATGAACCTGTCCCTCCAGCATGTTCTGTTGATTGTGGTAATGAGGCTGAGGTCAATGGAGCATGTGGTGTGGAGAGATTGGGATTTCTTTAGATGTAGCATTTCTAACAGAGCTGAGACAGACATGGCTTTGTAAGTCAAGCAGAGATCGCCTCTTAATAAACTATATGAGACAGAGAATAGCTGGGGTTTTTTGAATCTGCCCATGTAGAACATGTGTTTAAGGCCTAGGATCCTCTTTGTGAGACACTTTTGTGGCCTTTCCAGCTATTGCATGTATCTAGTGAGGTACATGCCAAATGGGGCATTATATTCTATGATTGGTCTAATGAGGGAAGAGTAGAGAAAAATGATGACCTTTTTCTTCCTGGCTGCAAAACCCAGGGTAATAAGATGCGCCACATAGAAGGACTTCCTGACCGCAGTGGCAATATCGTCGTCGAAGGAGAGGATGCTGTCAACTTGTGTCCCCAGATCTCTTATAACACCTTCAGTGTTCAGTGGGCTCCCATCGATGTGGTAATTAGTGGGAATTGAGTTTTTCCCAAAGGGGATAACAACACATTTTTCTAGCATTAAGCTTAAGGCCATGGTTTCGACACCAGTCATTGATCTTAGTGAGGCCTTTCTGTAAGATGTCTACATCACTTGGGGAGTTAATAATGGCTCCCAGCTTGCAGTCATCTGTGAGCTTGATCAGCCAGAGTCCCTCTGTGTTGGCCTGGCCTTCTGAGAAGTAGATGCCAAACAGGACAGGACCCAGGACCGATCCCTGTGGGACTCCACTCGTGACTGGTCGGCAGTCTGACTTGGAGTCCACTACTTTCACACTGTGGGTTCTATCTGTGAACCAATTTGCAAACCACCTAATGATATAGGGGTTGATACCTAGTTTGCTGCGTTTATCAATAATTCCTGAGTGTGGAATGGTATCAAAGGCCTTGGCCAGATCGAGGTAGGCTGTATGAACTGTCTTACCCTCATCCACACCTCTGGTGACTGACTCAAAGAAGTCAACCAGGTTGAGCAGGCATGATCTTCCTTCCACAAAACCAAACTGTGTAAGATCTAGAGTTTGGAGATTCCCTATATCCTTGTTAATTAGGTCCATGATGATGCACTCCATAGCCTTGCATATCAGACCCATCAAGCTAATGAAGCAATAATTTCCAGAGTCTGTAGTCAGTCCTCCTTTATGGAGAGGGATGACTTTAACAGTGGACCATTCAGTAGGGGCAAAGCTTGAGGTGAGGCTGTGAGTGAGCAGGGAACACAGATGTGGTGCCAGTTCACTTTGTAATTCATGTAAAACACAGCCAGCGATATTGTTGTATCCCAAGGAACCTGTATTCTTGGCCTTGGGCAATGCAGCTTTAACCTGTGCTTCAGTAATACTGGGTGTCTGGCATTCTTCCGGTATTGAGATTGGTCCTTTATGAGGGGAGAGAGGGGTAAAGTTGACACTGAATCTGTCAGCCAGTATGTTAGCAATATCTGTTGGGTCATTATAGGTGATACCATTGTGCAGTAATACAGAGCAAATCTGGGTATTGCCATGGAGATTCTTGATATAGCTCTAGAAGGTTTTGTGGTTGTTTTAGTGTCTGCTGCAATTCTGCCTTCATAGCTGGCTTTGGAGGTTTTGATGAGGGATCTCAACTTTTTGTTGAGGCTAATAAGGGAATTCTTCTGGTTTTGGGACTTCACCTTTTTCTGCAACCGTTTCTTCCTTCTGTTGTAGAGTTTATTAATGGCAGGGACCACCAGATTGGCTTCCTTTTTTTAGGAGGGGAGCCTTTTTGTTCTGTTGGGTATGGCTAGTTCCATGCATTTATGTCCGTGTTCGTACAGTGCATTGGTGTATGATTCGGCAGTCATGCATCTGTTTTTCATTGGCATGGGTGCCGTGAAGTTAGCTAGCTCTGTTTTTAGGAGTTCAAAGTCAGTTTTGGAGAAGTTTTTCATGGTGGTTACCTTTGCGGGGGGTGTGGGTGAGATGTGGATTTCCGTGGTGATTAATTTGTGGTCACATCTAACCAGGGAGCAATTTACTATTGGTGTAGAGCAATGGTTGCCCATGTTAGTAATAACCAGGTCAAGGATGTTGCTTCCTCTAGTGGGGCTAAGAATGAGCTGTTCCAGGGCATTGGAATTGCTGAATTCCAGGAAGCATTGGGCCACTGCATTGACGTATGAGTAGTTTTCCCAGTTGATGGAGGAGTATTTGAAGTCACCTAGTATGAGAGTGTTGGGTTGGATCTTAATAGTTTTCAGGGTGCTTAAGAATGTGGAGTGAGAGTCTTGGGACATGCTTGGGGACCTACAGCAGGCTATGACCTGAATCGCCATCTTAACCAATGTTAGTTGTCCCTGGAGTATCTCAGATGCATTATGCTGGGCTTCTAGTCTGGAGGTGTGCATATCCTTAATAAATATGGAGACACCACCTCCTTTGGTTCTTTGGTCCATGTTCTTGGGGCCAAAAGGTGTGAAATGAGTTATAGCCTGGTAGCACAGGGGTGCTTTCTGCTGCTTTAAACCAGTTCTCCATTACAGCACAAATGTCGATGGTCTCCATTTTGATGAGTTCTTTGAGCGAGTGCATCTTGAGATTTAAACTTCTAGCATTGAGCAACATGACCCTCAGATTGCATTTATTTATAGCTGTTACAGTGGGAATTTGATCTTTGGAAGACTGCCTAAAAAAGGCACTATAGGGGTGGCAAGAACCTTAGCCAGTACCCGGAAATTCAGGGGTGACAGATGCAGGCCATCTCTGGCAAAGTATCGAGGTCTGTCATTCATGTCATCCCAAGCGGACAGATACTGGATCCCCTTAGAATGACACCAGAAACTTAGCCAATTGTTGAAGTCAGTCATTTTCTGTTTGTACTGTGGTATAATTTTGGGCAATGGTAGGATGCTGCTCAGGGCTCGGGTCATACCTGCCTGGGCCACATAATACGAGAGCTCCACCATGTCTCTTTTCATGTAGTCCAGAGAGGTGCATCTCAGGTCATTCACACTCACATGGACAATGCGAGTCATATTTGTACTTGTTGTGGCATGACCTGAGTGCGTGTGTTATGTGTCAGATTCTGGCACCTGATAGACAGCTGACTGTTACCTTCTCCTTATTCAAACTAGTGAGTGGGACATCAGTGTGCCTCACTATTGAGTCACCTATGATTATTGTATTGGCAAGCTGTTTTGCCTTAGGGGCTTAGGTTCAGGGGCACACTGTGTAGGTGAGCTATTTGTCTTGTGCTTTATAGTCAACACAGGTAGGACACTATGTAGGTGAGCTATATGTCTTGTGCTTTGTAGTCAACACAGGTAGGACTAGGGCACACTTTGTCGAAATACATTGACATTAAGTTAAAAGATATCTTAGGTTGATTTGTTCATTTATTAAAGGACTCCTGGGACTTTTTGGGCAAACTGAGGGGAAAGAGACCAAACTTAGGAACCCTTTTATGTACTACTGATATGGTTGATCTATACAGTGTCATCCCACATGGTGAGGGGTTAAAATGGTTTAACGAATTTCTTGTGGAGAGCACTGATTTGAGTCAAACTGAAATTAACATTTTAAGTATAGTAATGGAATTAGTTTTGGGGCATAATTATATTTATTTTGAAGGACAATATTTTTTGCAAAAGGAGGAGGTTGCAATGGGTGCAGCATGCACCCCTTTATTTGCAAATGTAATTATGTTACAGTGGGAGAAAAAAAATGGATTTTCAACAATATATTTAAAGAGAGGTGTCTTTACATACAAGATTTTTGGACGATATTTTTATTTTGTGGGACCACACGTTTAGGAATTTAGAGTTATTTATAGACTACATGAACTCCTCTACATTTTTTTTAATTTACTTACAGTATTAGTTATTTATGTATATGTTGAGAGCAATAAAAATGAAAATGGTGTAGGATTAACTTCAACCATTTACAGAAAACCTACTGATTTTAGCGCTCTGCTACATTAAAATAGTTGGCAGCTGCTTTTCCAAAAGAAGGCCAGCGTTAAAGGTCAGCTACTGCATTTGGCTAGAATAATATCAGACTTTAATGTATATTTAATTGAATGTAACAAAGTGGTAGGGAGTTTCAAGATAAAGGGTTACCTAGCAATACAGTTTCAAAAACCAAGAACTAACTAGATCCTTTATTATGATCTACAATTTAGACAGTAGGGTTATTAGACAAATTATGGTAAACAAAATATACAATTTTTACTACAGTTGGAGAGATTAGTGAGGTGTTTGGTCAAAAACCCAAGTTAATTTTTAAAAAGGACAACTTTATTAAACTGTTATTAGAACAGGGGAGTAATATTGATGATGGGGTACCAAAAAATAAAAGGGGGACCTTTAAATGTGGGTGCTGCTCTCACTGTTATTTAAGAGTGGTGGAAACAGTGAAAATCTATAATAACGTCATTAGAGCTAAATGTTATTATAAATTTAACACCATTGGTATTATTTACTTAGTAGAGTGTCAGGACTGTCCTGCCTTCTATATAGACAAAACCAAACACAATTTAAAAGAGTGTATATATGAACACATACATGATATTTTGAAAGGTAATGGGAATAATGTTCTTTGTAAACACATTGAACAAAATCCAGGGCATAAGATTGTGTTTTCAAGACAGGATAAACGTCGACCAACTGTCTGGGTGATAAAATTTTGTTATCTTGTAAGCATCCTTTTTCTGAAGATGTGCAACATGTACAAAAGGAGGTGAGATGACCTGCTACTAGAAAATCATATATGTGCAAATGAAAAAAAATATCTTCTTGGTGCCAAAGAGCCAGGATCCTCTTCATGCCAGCTTTCCTCTGGTTCTTGGTCTTTTGTGTGAGTTACTGTCTATTGGCCTTTTGTATTCCTCCATCAAGGTACTTTTATCATGCATTTCTGCTTGTCTCTTCTTGAATCCATTCCATTTCTAATAATGCTCCAGTTAAACAGTTTTTGAAAATAGATATTATATACTTGTCCACCTAGAAAACATGTGGCTTCTCTCTGGGATCCAAATGTTGTGCTTAAGAAGCTTAATCTGACTCCATTTGAACCAGCTCAAGAGGCTGAACTGAGGTTCTTAACTTGGAGGACTGTTCTACTCATAGGTCTGACATCCACTATGAGAGTATCTGCGTTACAAGCTGTTATGGTAAGTCAACTCTATTTGTTTTCCCAAGGTATAGGGTTCTTTAAGAACAAATCCTATGTTTATGCCTAAAGTGGTTTTAGAGTTTACTTTAAGCCAGACTATTAATCTCCCAGTTTTTTTTCCTGAGCCAGAGAACAAGGGACAAAAGAATCTTAAACACTGTAATCTCCACAGACAGCTCAGAAACCTCCTAGACAGTACTCTGACCTTCAGGAAAACCGATCATCTGTTTGTCTGCTCTGAAAGTAAGAGGCAAGGATAACCGGGTTCAAAACAGACCATTTCCAGGTGGTTCACACCAACTAAGATGGCCAAAAAGAAATCAAAAATAATTTCCAGGTGGTTCTGTGATGCTGTTGCCTTTTGCTATACTCATAATATGAAAACTACTTCCAGGCAGGGTTCTGGCCCATTTCACAAGGCTTTTGGCTTGTTTGGTGGGTTTCTGGAAAGTGGTGAACTGTAGAAGTATTCGAGAAGCAGCAAACATGGTCCTCTAGCCACAGTTTTACAAAGCACTACTAACTAGATTCTTTCTTCTGGTCCAGAAAAGTCTTTGCTAGGACCATTCCCCAGGGATTCCCGGAGTCTAAGTTTATTGGCCTCCTCCCTTTTTCTCCATTTCTTCCCTAAACTGTAGTAATATATCCATATAGCTTAAACTATTGTAAGAGTGATTTATGTTTGAACATAGTTCAGTTGTGTACATGAAACCTACCATAACAGTAGATGTTCTAATAGATCGTCTTTGCAGTAGCTTCCTTTTCCTACACTTCCATTTCTTGTTTTATATCATTCCTCTTGTTACGGTGTAGATTTCTCCATCTTTCTTGTATATAGTTACGGTTTGTTTTGTTTCCTAGCATTGTTCTTCATGGCTGTTTCCTCCCCCCTGGGTAAAAATGTT
Source organism: Protopterus annectens (assembly GCF_019279795.1). Classification (NCBI taxonomy): domain Eukaryota; kingdom Metazoa; phylum Chordata; order Ceratodontiformes; family Protopteridae; genus Protopterus; species Protopterus annectens. Next base: position 1,565,349,328 of record NC_056741.1, read on the forward strand.
GTGAAGCTTTTAGGGCTTTGACTGCATTTTTTATCTGCTCAAGCTCCCTACAGTTCGAGCTTGTGGAATTCGCCCTTTGCTTTTGGAACCTGGCCAGTTCCACTTGGGTGGGTAGGACCTGTATAACTTAGGCTATTGCAACAGTGATTTATTGCAACATAGACAACAACTGTACATTCTTTCATATTTCCCTTCGGTATATGTGCTGTGTGACAGGGAGTGAGTGTGTTTGCTCCCTTAGGATTAGATGTTCATCATATTGATCACTGCTGCAGTAGCCTTAGCTATATGGGAGTTATATCCTGTCAAAGATATGATAGCTGACAAGCTTCCAAAGCTTCAATGCACCTTCAATGCACTTAAATTGTCTTTAAGACAAGTCTGGGTGTGAAGCCCTTCAGAACTTTACTACCACTGAAGACTACATTCATCTGAAGCTTTCGAGGATCAGCAGTTGGCTTGTGCTTTCCTGTGCTGGGCATGTAAGTTCTCTCTGCAGAAAAAAAGTCAATTTTCTTAATTTTGTTGATGTTTTATTACTTTCCTCCTCAGGAAAGTTATTTGAAAGCTAGGAGTGTAAGGTTTTAATGGACTTTCTCTATACTGTACCCTACTTTTAAACAGAGCACTCATTATTCTCTGTCAGTTTAAAAGTAGCGTAAAATAACTGAAAATGTTTTCTGTGGAGAAATTGTGCTTATTTTTCTTTTATGAGACTGGCATAGTTTTTTAAATTGCTTTTTTCCTATCAAACAATTAACTTTTGTTAACTGGCAGTATTTACTGGCAATTACTGCTTGTCTTCTCTGGGAAAGAGGCATAATTTCTGGCTTGACAATGGAAGAAAGTACTGGTCCTATGGTCAGTTCTTCTTCCAGACACATAGAAAATCTTAAGAAAGCAGCCTTTACCCCCACAGCAGGCTAACAGTTTACCTCAGTCACAAGTAGGTGACTCTGCTGTGGCTATTTGTTGTACTTCAGACCACTCATCATTTACCACGGATCCCTCTGGTGTAGCACCTACAGCCACTATGGACTGGGGATTAGCCACATCCTCTATTTCTGTTGTGTCCTCTCAGTGGGTAAGGGAGAACCACTCTTATTTGTTCTGGGAGAGGGTACAGTGAAGATTTCCTTGGTGTGTCACAATGCTGTGCTTATCCCTGGGGAAGCAGGTTTTGTCATTAGTAACATGTTTGGGGTAATTTTTCCTGTCAAAAAGAAACAGAAATCCAAGCAGGTATCTGCTCCTCCTCAAATTTATTTGGATAGGACTAGTTTACTGTGTCTAGATTAGGGTGTAATTCAGGCTATTGATTCTTCTTGTAAAATAGTTTCTGGTAAAAAGAAAGAGGGATTCCTCTTTTCCTGAAGAGATTCAAGATTCTGAATCTGAATTGGAGAGTGCAGGGATGTATACATTTTTTTGTTCAGATTTCTGATTCAGACTCAGTAGAGAGCTCATTGTCTGATTCCCTTGTGCGGGCTTCTCTTTCTCTGAGACTTTTGCAAGAATGTGCCAGTGTCTTTGGTGGGAGAACATTAAGGTTTCTCAGTCCCTCAGAAAGTACTATGAGTTATTACTGAACCTACACCCATTCCTCATGTTCTATCTGCTTTAGAGACTGTGTATATTACTGCCAATGAAAAGGCAGGTAGGATGTATAAAGTTTCTCGGGCCTATATTAGTTCACAAAATGTAATTTGAGCGAACACCTAATCATTGACCTCAGTTCAGTGAAAATCATTTCAGCCATTCATTGAATTTACCAAGGGCAAATAAGTACTTGGACAACTACACACCTGTAGTGCGATCTCAGAGTTGGTATATATAGTTGGGGGGGGGGGGGTCTGGGGGCGAAGTCCCCCACTTGAGTGGATTCAATTTACGTAAATGTTAGTCAGTTGTACTGCAGGGCAAGTATTTCCTTACTCTTCGTAAATTCAGCGAATCGCTGGAAAGATTTTCACTGAATTGGGGTCAATGATTAGGTGTTTGCTGAAATTACATTTCGGTGAACTAATATAGACCCAAGTTTCTCAGTCTTTTTAATTTTTACACACTTTTCCAAAACCTGACTCAGCAGCTGCAGCTTTAATTGATCCCACTGCTGCTAAGCAGTTAATTAATTACAATCCTTGTCTTTCTGATAAAGATGGGAAAATTATTGATAGGTATGGGAAAAAGTATATTTTTGCAACTTTGTTTTTCAGAATTTTGAATTGTAAAGCTTATATGTTAAAGTTTGTTCTGACAAATTGTGAAAGTATGAGGAATGTTTTTATCTGCAGTTATTTCTTTTGAGGTAAAATCTGCTTTCAGTGCCTTAGTGTCATCTGTTGCACTGTCACTACTCATTGTTTGCAGTGTGTGAATGACTCTGTTGACACTTCTTCCAGAGCTGTGTCCACTGGTACTGTTTTAAGGAGGTTGACTTGGCTGAATTCTCAGAACCTCACAGATGATGATAAAAATTAGATTTTAAAATCTCTCTTGGACAGAGATTTAGAATTTGGCCCCTGTGGTGCAGAGGTGATCAAAAACTGTGATGAAAGTGGCAAGCTAATCTCCAAGATTTTTCGCCCCTCGTTTTCCACATTGTCCAAGGAATTTTGTATCTCCTTATCCAATTTTCATAAAAAAATAGAATAACCAGTCTCAACAAAATCCAGATAAACAGATGTTTAAGAAGAAATGACAAGAGGGCAAGGGGGTCACTAAAAGAAATATCAACCCCCCCTCAAACCAAGGACAGTTCAACAAGTGTAAATGACTATTCAAGAGACAGAATGCCCCTCCACCCTGGCCCCCTATTTTCTTTCAGAAAGTTTGAACCTCCATTTTTGTCTTTGGCAACAAAGTGTTTCATCAGAAAAATGAGTTCTGAAAATTATTCATCAAGGTTAGAGATAACAGAGGAAGGAAATTCCTTCTTTCCAGGGGGTCATTTGTTGTCCTCCAGATCAGACTCTTTTAGCAACACTTATTCCTCATCACATGCTCTCCCAAGGAGCAATAGAACTAGTTCCTCCTTCCCAGCTGGATTCAAGAATGTTTCCAGTGCCAAAGAAAGAAAATGCTTGGAGACCGTTTCTGGGTCTTTCTTTCCTAAACCTGTTTGATATAGTGCCCAAATTTAGAATTATGTTACTTCACAGCCTGTTGCCCCTTCTTCCTTTTTCAAATTTCCTGGTAACACTAGACTTAAAAGATGCCTATCATCACATCTCGAATATTCAGATTTCAAATATGTGTTAGGATTTTGTGTGTCTGTATCCCATTATCAGTTGTCTGCCTTACCCTTTTCACAAAGTGTCTAGCTATAGCTCACTGCATGCTACAAGTATCCTCATTTTTCTATATTTAGATGACTTGTTTATCTTTGCAAAGGCATTTTCAAAGTATCAGGAATCTCTCTGTTGGGTGAGAGATCTTTTACACAAGCTGGTATTACAGGAAAACATTTGGAAGTCTTTCTTGACTCCCTCACATAGAATTGTGTTCCTGGGATTTCAACTGGACATCTCAGTTCAAAGAGCTTTTCTTCCACACGAAAAAAAATTGTTTATGTATTTCTAAGCTTTTCCACTCAGACTTCAGTCACTGCAAGGGAATACCTCAGGATTTTGTGTCTCATGGCATCTATGATTCTCCCTGGCAAGACTCCACGAGAAAGATGCAGTGGTATCTGAAATTTGTTTGGTCCCAGCATCAACACCCTATATCTTTTCAAATCCCAATGCAGGAGTTTGTCAGAAGAAAAATCTTTTGGTGCAGACAACAGATAATCTTAAAACCAGATCTTGCCTTCTCCCTCCCTGCTCCAAAGCAGTCAGTCAATTACCACAGACACTTTGGATTTTGCTTGTGGAGCAGTTTCAGGAGGGATAGATATGCAGGGAGTGTGGGACACCAACTACAGATGCAAGCATATAAATGTCAGGGAGATGCTTGCCCTGCTCAAGGGCATGTGGTACATCGACAAACAAGGGGCAACCAGGTCACATTTCATTAGCAGAGTAGTCATGTTAGCTTGGGATATAGCTTCACAGCACAAACTCACTCTACACTCCTACATTCTGTCTCAGCAAAATTGTGTGGCATATTATCTGAGTAGGACAAGGGGAGACCTTCACGAATGGAAGCTAGATCAGGGGTTCTTTCAAGCTGTGATCCATTTGTGTGAGTTATTTGCGTAGACCTCTTTGCCTCCTCCCTGAACAACCAACTAGCAAGATTCTGTTCCAGGACTTCTGAAAGACAGATACCTTTTGTTTTCTTTGGACAGGAATGATCCTGTGTGCTTTTCCACCCTTTCCACTAATATCCAGATTACTTCTAAAAATTCACAGGGAACCCCCCCCCCCCCCAGGATCATTGTGGTGCCTCCCTTCTCACCCAGGCAACTGTGGTTCTCTCTTCTTTTGCAAATGGCCAGAGACAAATCCCACAAGTTTCCTCAGAGAATGGATCAACTCACACTAGAACAGACTTGTTTGATATACCCTGACATCAATCATCTTCATAAGTTCTTAGGTAAATACTAGGCTAGCTCATAAGTTCATAGGTAAGTACTAGACTAGTTGCCATTGCAGGCCATTTTAAGCCTACCCAGTTTCAATTTTTGTGCTCAAAATATTTGACTGGCCTTACCCATCCCATGGTCGAAAATTATATATTACTCCTTATGAAAATAAATGGGATCATATCATAGATAGTTTGAGTGGGCTCGTGCATGGGATAAAGCTTTTAGGAGCTGCCTCTCTCCATCAGTAATACAGTGCGCAGTCCTGAGGTAAATTTATTGTTTCCCATCTATATATCTAAGTTGAGCTTGAATATAGACAGGGATGAACTTTGTATGTGAAGTTGTTCTATCTCGCTGCTCATTCTTACTGAAGGGTTCGGAGCCAATCCCTCGGCTCCGAGTCAGCCTACTACAAAGCTCGAGGATTTCAAGTAGCTCGAGGCCAAGTCCCTATCCCATGATGCACCTAGAGTTACCTCAGATCTAGTTTGCCGCTGCAAAGATCGGAGGGTCTCGCTAGCTCGGGCCAGTAAAAACCTTACTATTATTCTATTTCTAAAAATTGTTGAGATTCTGTTAAAATAGATATTTAGGTTAGCTAAGCTCTTATAGCTTTATCTGCAGTTTCCTTTTCCCTTGTGTGCCTTTTTCATAGCTATATATCTGGCCTCATTTTTTTCATAGGCCTTTTTAAATTTTCTGACTGAAAGTTGTTTAATCGGTGACCTTCTGTCAACCTTTTTTCTTAGACATAGTATTGTGTGATTAGTGAACTTTGTCAGAGTTAACTTACTAGTGTATAGTTTAGTGATTTATCACTAATTAATATTATCTGCTTAGATAATTTGTGCGTGTGTGTTTGTTAGCCTGAGTTTGAGGGTTTGTGTTCTTATATTTAGCCTGTTTTTTTATTAGAAGGCTTATCCATATTTCATTGTAGTTTGCCTTAGTTTAAAGTGTGTGTGTGTGTGTGTGTGTGTGTGTGTGTGTGTGTGTGTGTGTGTGTGTGTGTGTGTGTGTGTGTGTGTGTTTATATTTAGCCTGTTTTTTATTAGAAGGCTAATTCATCTTTGTTGTTGTTGGGTGTGTCCATTTTTCTGTCATGGCTGATGACAACGACAAACACCCTAAGTCACGGTTTAAAAAATGCCCTAAATGTGGGCAGAAGATGTCTATCACTGACAGCCATGTCAATTGTGTCTACTGCTTAGGTGCTTTGCACTTGCAAGAAACATGCTCCATATGCCATTCCTTTTCTTCCTGGGTCCTCCAAGAGAGAAACAGGAAACTTATTGACGGGGTTTGTTGAAACCTTCTTTCCAGGAGGCTTTGAGTTATCAGGTGGGATCTAGTAAGTCCTCAAAGTCTTCCAAGACTTCTATGGATTCAAAAAAGTCTGTGAAATTGGCTCCACAGGTCTCGCAGCTGACTGTCTTTTCTTTTTGCAGCCGGTCCCCAGTTTTGGAACCGGTATCCGAAATTCCAAAATCTCCTCTACTTCAGTTGATACCATCGATCCATTGATTTCGGTCTTCTGTTAGCCTTTCAGATTTGGATGTGGATCGTGTGGTATAGAAGCTTTTACAGGCACTGGCCTTTGCAAAATCATCGGCTCCGATCCAGGTGGCTTCAGAGCCGAAGACCCTTATGCCAGCTATAACTCTTCCTCTTCTGATACATACTGGTCCTTTGGAGCCAGGGGAGTCAGACTTGCTGATTGTGGAGCCTTCGGAGCCAACGCCTGCTCCAGTTTCTTTGGCTCCGTTCACTCTGACATCCTTGGTGCTGTTCGAGGACTCTAGGAGCCGACACTCTCTGGTCAGGTCTGGGAAGGATAGTCAAACCGACTTGTCAGTTCCAACGCTGCCTCTCGGGTCTTTGGCTCGGATGAGCTCAGCTCCTACCTTGGGCTCAGAACCCATTGTCCTGGTGCTGGGGGTATCAACAGTTTCCTCTGATCTGTCGGTCCCTTTGCATTGGAGCAGGGGTGCCTTCGAAGCCATGAGGAGAGTTATGTCTCCTAAGACATCCTTAACCTCAGGTCTGGCTTCTTCATCCCCCTGTGTCTGCTTCTGTTTCACAGATCCTGGCAAAGTGCAGAGACCCAGAGCCTCAGGAAGCCCCATTGGGTGGCCCATGCTCTTCCGAGACCTCACCAGAAGCTCCCACTGATGAGGTTCCTAGGAAGAGAGTTTGTAAGAGGAAACATTTAGATTCTCCTCATGAGTCCCTAACATCTGATACTGACTTGCATAAATCAGAAGGGTCACCATGGTCCCCCTCTGAGGATATCTCATTTGCAGAGATACTTGAAATCGTTAGGCAGACGGGTGACTGGCAGTCCACAAACCCCACTGAAGATGAGTTGTTTCTCCTGAAGGCTTTCTAGTCTCAGCCCTCCACCTCTTGGGTGTCTCCGCCCTTCGATGAGCTTATGCAGCTGGTCTCATGAAGGGCGTGGGAGTCTCTGGACACCATGGAGCCTGTCCCTAGGAGGCCTAATAAGTTCATATCTGCCCCCCAAGATAAATCCTTCTTGACCAAAGGTGTGCCAGTTGATGTCATGGTGGTGGCCATAACCACCAAAAAGGAAATGTCTGAAGGTTCCTCGTCTATCCATCCTCCTAACAGAGACTCCAGGATCATGGATAGATGTGGGAAGTGCATGTTTAGTTCAGCAACTTTTGCGCTGTGTTCACTTAACTATTTAACCCATTTCAGGGGACTACAAAGAGATCTCCTGAAAGAGCTGGGAGATACTCTTCAGGGTACAGTAGCTGCAGGAGCTACAGACAAAGTTGTATCCCAGCTTGCTACCCTCAACTTCATTGTTAACTCATGCATGCGCTACATTTCATATGCAGCTGATGGAATGAGCAGGGCAGCAGGTACAAGGGTTGCTCTTAGGAGATACTCCTGGATGTGCCTGTGTTCCTTCGCAGAGCCCTTCAAGTGATCCTTTGTGAATACCCCTTTTGATGGCTCGTCCCTTTTAGGGCCCAAAGTTAAGGATACTTTGACCAGGTGTGAGCAGGAGGGAAAGACTCCGTCTGCTGTCGGAGTCCGTTTTTCCACCCCTACCAGACCCTAGCCCAAGGGTCAAAGGGGAGGGAAAATGTGGTTCCGAAAAGCCCAAGGAGCCTTTACAGGACACACGTGGTGAACCCTCCTCCAGGGGCAGAGGAGGGGCAATAATGGAAGATGCCACCCTTGTGGCAGAGGGAGTCCGCAAAACCAGGACGACAGAGATCACTTCTTTGGGAAGCCCTACCAGCAATCCTGAAAGTAGGCCTGACTGTTCTGCTCTGGAGGCAGTCAGGGGCCGCTTATCTTTGTACCCAGATGCCTGGCTCAAAATAACAAACGACAACTGGGTACAAAGTATCATTTCCAGAGGATACTTCATCCCATTCGCCACACCCCGTCCACCGACAAGAAAAATCCCGGATGTTCCACCAAGTTACAGGGGAACAAGCAACAGTAGAGGTCTAGACGTTGCTAAGAAAAAGAGTCATCCAACCAGTCCCAGCAGACCTACAGGATCCGGAACATACTCAAGATTCTTTTTAGTTCCAAAAAAGACAGGGGACTGGAGACCTATATTGGACCTCAGCAGATTAAACAAATCTGTCAAGAAAGAGAAGTTTCAGATGGTCACGCTTCAGTTGATACTTCCCTTCTTAAGAAAAGACAATTGGATGTGCTCCAGAGATCTCCAGGATGCATACTATCACATAAAAATGGCCAGGTCATCTTGGAATCTCCTGCGCTTCCTGCTGGGAGCCAATCATTACCAGTTTCAAGCCCTGCCCTTTGGTCTCACTACAGCCCCCAGAGTGTTCACCAAATGCATGGCAGTGGTCACGGCTCACCTGAGATGTTTAGGATTCCAGGTGTTTCCATACCTAGATGACTGGTTCCTCACCGCCACCACCAGGCATCAACTCATTCAGGAACTGCAACAAGGACCCCTCTCACAGACAGCAACTGCACGGCACTAGAGAACAAATAAAACCACAAAAATAGCCAGCATAGTAGAGAAACCTGCGTTTCTCTACCATGCTGGCTATTTTTATGGTTTTATCAACCCGCCTCACAGCAAGAGGTTCTCTGGTTCGAGCCTCAGTTGGGGTGCCTTCTGTGCGGAGTCTGCATGTCCTCCCTGTGGTCGCGTGGGTTTCCTCCGGGTGCTCCAGTTTCCTCCCACATCCCAAAGACATGCTGTAGGTTGATTGGACACTCTAAATTGGCCCTAGATGTGTGTGTGTGTGTGTGTGTGTGTGTGTGTGTGTGTGTGTGTGTGTGTGTGTATGCCTTCTGTGGAAGGTTGGGTGCCGGGCTGGCAACACTACACCGTAAAACTCCATTGCCAATCATGAGCGGACAAGGTGATCCGCTGTGGTGACCCCTAACCAGGGAAAAGCCAAAAGAAGAAGAAAATCAACTCATTCAGGCCAGGGAATCCACTCTGTCACTCTGCAGCTAGCTGGGCATTACAATAAACTCAGAAAAATCTGCCTTGTCACCATCGCTGCATATCGTCTTTATCAGAGTAGAACTGGACACCACCACCACCACACTAAGACTTCCAGTAGAAAGAGTCTTACTACTCCGTCAGCAGGTCCGCATTCTAATATCCAAAAACAAGGCTTCAGCATCAGAAGTTCTAAAATTGTTAGGTATGATGGCAGTAGCAATTCTGGCCATACCACTAGGTCATAAGCACATGCGGATACTGCAGTGGCTGTTGTTCACTCAATGGTCTTACCAAGAGCTCTCCATGTCTCACCTGATAATGATCACAAACTCCTGCAAAAAGTATCTTCAGTGGTGGTTGACCTCACTTCATGTTACGATAGGATGTCCATTTGTTTTACCCCCACCAGCGGCCACAGTGACCACTGATGCTTTCTTGATAGGGTGGGGGCATTTTCAGGGAAGAACAGCCCAAGGCACATGGACTGATCAAGAGACACATCTGCATATCAATGTCTTAGAGATGACAGCAGTACTTTTGGTGTTGCAGTACTTCCAGGACTCTCTTCTTCTGGGTACAATTGCGATTCAGATGGACAACATGTCAGTGGTCTGGTACTTGAACAAACAAGGAGGAACCTGGTCAATACCCCCTTTGTCATGAGTATGGCAGTGGGCTATATCCACCTGGTACTTTCTGTTAGCAATGCACGACCCGGGGAAATCCAGCGTAATAGCAGGCAAGCTGAGCAGAGCAATTTTGTTTCCGCACGAGTGGTCCCTCAAGACAGAAATAGCAGACAGGATATTCCGCAGATGGGGCCAGCCTTGCTGTGACCTTTTTGCCAGTCACATGAACATGAAATGCAGAAGCTACTTTGCCCTGATTCCCCCTCCAGGAGAAGCCCCAAGGGGCGCACTCAGTCATGATTGGCCCCCGGGTCTCCTCTATGCTTTCCCATCAATCCCGCTGATACCCAAGGTATTACAGAAAGCAAAAGCCCTGGGAAGGACCATCATTCTAATAGCTCCTCATTGGCCTCATCAGATTTGGTTCCCCTTCCTTCGACTTCATCTTTTGGAGGACCCCTGGATTCTAGACCCAGTTCCGGACCTTCTGATGCACTCGTCAGGAGAACTTCATCCCTCTCTGCAGTACCTGAAGTTGACAGCTTGGCTGCTCCAATTCCCATCATAGCCAGGTTCCATAACCTTTCTAATGAGACAATATTGATCCTTACCAAGTCCCTGTGGCCTTTATACTAGAATTCTTATAAAGGAGCTGCAGCAACAACAGTCCGTGTTCAACTTGCTGCCATTTCTAACTTTCGTCTTGGATTTGAAGGGTTGAATATTATGTCACACAAATTATCCAAAGCCTTTCTCAAAGGGACCTTTCATATTAGACCACCTGTGAAATCTCCCTATTCCCCATGGAATCTAAATTTTATGCTTTCCCGCATAATTCTTCCTCCATTTGAACCAGCTCCCTCATGTGACCTCATATTTTTGTCATGGAAAACTGTCTTTTTAGTGGCTATTACTTCTGCCCGCAGCGTGTCAAAGCTTCAAGCCTTGTCCATTAAGCCTCCTTATTTGATTTTTCATGCTGACAGAGTCTCACTTCGAACAAACCCCTCTTTTCTGCCCAAGGTTTGCACTGAAACTAATCTTAACCAAATTATTGATTTTACAGTTTTCTTCCCCAATCACTCCAACAATCTAGAATACATGCTGCACAAACTTGATGTTCACAGACAGCTCAGATTTTATTTGGATGGAACAAAAGATTCCAGGAAATCAGATCAGCTTTTTGTTTCCTATTCAGACTCCAGGAAAGGTATGCCAGTGGCTAAAACAACTCTGTCTAATTGGTTATCTGATTGTATCACCTTTGCTTATTCAGCTGCCAATATGCCATTACAGCATAAAATTAAAGCTCACTCAACCAGAGCAGTTTCTACATCTTCTACTTTTTCTTCCAGACTTCCTATTGGTAACATTTGTACAGCAGCCACTTGGTTGAAACCTCATACCATTATTACTCATTACAAAGTTGACAGGGCCTCTAGGGACAGAGCCTCCTTTGGATCCATGGTCCTGAGAAATATACTCCCGTGAGCCACCCGAGGTAGATGGTGCTTGGGACGCTACCCATCAGTAAGAATGAATGTCGAGATAGAACAACTTCACATAAAGAAGTTATGTACTTACCATAACATTTCATGTGAGTTGTTCATCTCGCCTTCATTCTTACGTCCCTCCCTCCTACCCCCTCCTGGGTTTTCAGAAGACCGAGATGCTAGATCCTTCCTGGTCACTCAACTCTTCTATACTTTCTCTTATGGAGTTATATAATGACATATGGTACTGTTATACACAGTTAACAAGATCTGAGGTAACTCTAGGTGCATCGTGGGTTAGGGACTTGGCCTCGAGCTACTTGAGGATTGAGGGATCGGCTCCGAACCCATCAGTAAGAATGAAGGCGAGATGAACACCTCACATGGAATGTTATGGTAAGTACATAACTTCTTTTTTCTGTGGATGGGAAGCAATGGTATCTTCTGTGAGATATACCTTCCACTCCACATTGTCCTGTTGATGTTGCAGAAGAGGTATAGATCCATAGCCCAAGTATTTGTAATGCCATTTGACTTGCTGATGTGTAGTAAATCCATTCAGTTCAACTGACTTTCAAAAGTCTTTCAGTTGACTGCCTGGGTGATAGGGTCTTGACTCCTTTTAGGCACCTGTTTACTGAGCACATGCAACAGGTAATAATGGAGGCCAGAAAGCCTGCTACTAAAAAAGTATATATTAGTAAATGGAGAAGGTTTTCTAATTGGTGCCAACAGTGTAACCAGCACCCATTCAGGGCTAGTTATTATCTGGTTTTACAATATTTGTGTGAGGTACTATCCTATGGCCTTTCTTATTCCTCTGTCAGGGTTCATTTATCTGCCATTTCAGCATGTCTGCCCATGGATCCTTTTTTAGTGTAGTCTTATGTAAATATTTTCTTGTAAGGACTTTTTTATAAGAAGCCTCTCCTTGGGATCTTAATTTTGTGTTACAGAAGATAACACTTGCTCCATTTGAACCAGCTAACCTGGCTAACTTAAGGATCTTAACACGGAAAATAGCTTTACTGATTGCTCTGACCTCTGCAAGAAAGGTATCTAAGTTGCAAGCTCTTGTGGTGAGTCAACCCTGTCTCATTTTCCAAAGGGAAAGGTTTTCTTTGACAACTCATCTTTCTTTTATGCCTCAAGTAATATCTGAGCTTATTTTAAACCAAACTATCTATCTGCCTGTTTTCATTTCTGAACTTAAAAATGAGGGAGAAAGGATACTCCATACCTTGGATGTCCACAGACAGCTGAAGTATTATCTTGACAGAAATAAGTCTTTCAGATCTTCACATCATTTGTTCATTTCTTATTAAGGTTACAAGAAGGGACAACCTGTGTCAACACTATTTCCAAATGGTTGACTAAGGCTATTACCTTTTGTTATACTCACCATAACAAAATTATTCCAGGCAGGGTCAAGGCCAACTTTGCCAAGACCTTGGCCTCATCTGTGGCTTTTTGGAATGGGTTGAATTCTAGAAGTATTCTAATAGCTGCTACTTGGACCTTTTAAATACTTTTAAAAAGCACTGTAAGCTTGATTCATTCCCTTGGTCCAGATCAAGCTTTGCTAGGACCATTCTCCGGTGGCTGATGGACTCTTCTCCTTCCATTTCCCAAATGTAGTTAGCTATGGTAAGCTATCCATATAGCTAAGGCTGCCACAGCATTGATCAATATGATGAACATAGAACAGTTGTGTAAGTTGATCTTACTATAACAATAGATGCTCTGAAGGACTTTGTACCCTAACTTTTGTTTTAGCCAGCTCAGCTTGAGATGCTTGTTAGTTTGGTCATGTAGAAGGTGTTCTGAAGCTTTGGAAGCTGGCCAGCTGTTATATTCTTGGCAGGATATAACACCCATATAGCTAAGGCTATTGGAGCAGTGATCATTAAGACATCTGCTTTTATTGTAAGTTCAGCTTACACAACTGTTCTTTCCTTTATTTTGCTCCTATTGAGCATACCTCTCAAATTTCCAGATTTTTGTCTCAAATTTTTGGTCTGTTCCTCATAAAATTTGTTGTCTTCTGACAAATCACTGGGATGATCTTAGGATTAAAGTCACTAAATAATTACATACATTTGAGTTTCAGACTTCAAATACTTGAGAAAAATGCATGTTAACACAAACTCTGTTATTCTAGCAGATTTCTTAATTTTAAAAGAGCAGTATTTAGGTTCATAGGATGATACTAGGCTATTGGACCAGAGGCACTTATAAGCCTAGCTAAGAATTTCGCCCATGTTCCCTCAAAGTCAGCAGCTATTTCCCCTGTCCAGCAGGGACACAGGCGGGATCCCAGGGGTATATTTTCTGTTTCCCATCCAGTCATCCAGGTTCCTCTTAAAGAGGGCTAAAGAGGTACTTTACTTGACATGGAGAGGGAGTCTATTCCACAGATGGGGGAGTCTTTGGGAAACAAATCTATCTCGCCAACAAATTCTGTTAATGCCACAGACCAGGTTAAGGCATTGCGTGTAGGTTGTGTGAGTGGATTTTGTCTTCTGGATATGCAGTAACTCCATCAAGGCTGTGTCTGGTCAGGAACCTCTGTGGTCTCTCCAACTGCTGCATGTGCTTGGCAAGGTACATGCCGAAGGGGGCATTGTACTCAATAATGGATCTGATAAGGGAGGAGTACAGGGATGTAATGACCTCCTTGTTCCAGGATGAAATACCCTTTTTCTGAGGCGGGCCATGTAGAAAGCCTGTCATGCAACGGAGGCAACGTGGTGGTCAAAAGTCAGGTTGCTATCAGCCTGGGCGCCCAGGTCCTTCACGACTGATTGCATGCTTAGTACATTGTTATTAATGTCATAATTAATGGGGATGACATTTTCTCTAAAGGGGATAATGATGCATTTCTTGGCATTCAGTTTGAGGCCATGCTTCTGGCACCAGTCATTAGTTTGGGTAAGGCCCTTTTGGAAGTTGTTCACATCACTAGGGGAATTTAAAACACTGCCCAGTTTGCAGTCATCTGCAGACTTGGCCAGCCACAGACCACTGGTTCTGGCTTGCACCTCAGAAAAGTATATCCCAAACAGTAGAGGCCCCAAGGCCAATTCTTGGGGTGCACCGCTCATTACAGGTCTACTACTAGAGGTAGCTTCCCCTACTTTGACTGCGTGGGTTCTTTCAGTGAGCCAGTTAGCTACCCATCTGGTAACATACAAGTTGATGCCTAGCTGGGAGAGTTTATCTATTATGCCCGAGTGGGGAATAGTGTCAAAGGCTTTGGCTAGCTCAAGGTAGGCGGTGTGCACCATCTTCCCCTCGTCCATGGCTTTGGTGACTGTTTCAAATATGTCGGCCAAGTTTAATAGGCATGATCTCCCTTTGACAAAATCAAACTGTGTGGGGTCAAGCTTTTGGAAGTTTCCAATGTCCTTGTTTATAAAGTCCATGATAATGCATTCCATGGCTTTGCAGATCAGGCTAGTTAGGCTGATGGGCCTGTAATTGACTGGGTCAGTGGACACTCCACCTTTGTGTAGAGGGATGACAATGGATGTCCTTCATTAAGCTGAGATGAAGCCAGTGCTCAGGCTTTGGTTGAATAGGGTGTCTAATGGAGCTGAGAGCTCATGCCTGAGTTCATGTAGGATACAGCCAGGGATGTTATCGGGTCCCTTGGGGAATGTATTTAAAATATGTCTCTGTTTTTAGGTCATTGTCTCCCCATTATGTCAGGCTTTGTCCAGATTTCTTACACTAAGAAGTTGAGAGCTATGCCAGTGAGTGCTATGATAGGCTCCAGCTATCTTACAACCATGAGTTGGATTAAGCAGGTAACTGGAGAATGAATGAATGAATGAAAGACCACTGAAGGTAAGTGCAAATTTATTTATATGGCTACTTGTTGCAAGACAAAGCATTTAATACAAGTCTCCAGTATTTGTTTTCATTTTGGTAAACCACTTTCTTGGGATTATATGCATCCCAATAGAAGTCTGTCAGGCAATGTCATGAACAAGTTGCTTGGCTTTACTTTATATAATGCAGTCTTTTGTTCAATTGTATAATATAGTTCTAGAGTTAACCATATACAAATAGTCTTTATTATAAAACTACATCTTGATCCCAGACTAGCTGTCTATACTTAGGCATGATATGTAACTGTTTTTGCTTTTAATTTTGCTAATTTGGTAACTTCAGTTCTTAAATTAGATAAGATTTACAAGAATTAAATTTAATAAAGATAACGTGTTTATTTGCAGCAGTACCCACTATAAGAATGAGTTATGAATCTTGTGTATCATCTTTGATAAATGAAAATGGTCTTCAGCATTTCATTCTTCCCCTGTCCAGTGGACACTCTTGTTGACATCAGTGCTCTTTTTGAATTGGGTACATTTTCTTTTAGGCTACTCTGCTACTGCTGATGATTAGTCAAGACTAATAACATAGGTTCCATAGGTTTATAGGTGTATATTAGGTTAATGACTGGCTGGAAGACCCTCTCTGCTTCAGGTTCTCTAGGATGTCTCCTTCGCAGAGAGGTGACTGGAAGACCTCTCCCCTTCTGAGGATGAGTCCATATACCTGGAGGCATTTCGTTCTCAACCCTCCACCTCTTGGGTGCCTCCGCCCTTCAACCAGCTCCTCAACATTGTTAGTTGAAAGGCATGGAGTTCTCCAGAATCCATGGAACCTGTTCCGAGGAGGCCGAACAAATTCATAACCACTCCATCGGACAAAGATTTCTTAACCAAAGGTGTCCCAGTAGATGCTATGGTGGTGGCGGCAACCACCAAAAAGGAGTTAGCTGAGACTTCATCTGTCCATCTGCCAAATAAGAAATCTCGAATGATGGACAGGTATAAGAAGCATACTTTTTGGCAGCTGCCTTTACACTCAGGTCACTGAACTATTTGACCCATTTTATCACACTTCAGAGGGATATCCTAAAGGAGCTAGGTGATACCCTCCAAGGTTCCACAGCTGGAGGGGTTCCAGACAAGGTGACCGCCCAGCTTGCTACCTTAAATTCAGTAGTCAACTCCTCTATGCGGCTCATTTCTTATCCAGCCGATGGTGCGAGTAGGACAGCTGGTACAGGAATCATTCTGAGGAGGCATTCCTGGATGTGCCTGTGTGAGTTTGCTGAGCCCTTCAAGTCTTCCTTCACTAACACCCCTTTTGACAGCTCGTCCTTGTTCCAGCCAAAAGTTAAAGAGACTCTGACCATTTGCAAACAGGAAGGCAAAACTCTGTCTGCTGTGGGAGTATGTTTTTCCCTCTCTACCAGGCCTTATCCCAAAGGCCAGAAGACCGGAAAAATGTGGTTTCATAAATCCCAAAGAGCTTCGCCAGACACACGTGGTGAATCTTCCCCTGGGGCAGAGGGGGAAATAACAATGGAATACGCCGACCTCGTGGCGAAGGGGGTCCACAAAATTAGAGTAGCACAGATACGTTCTCTGGCATACCCTTCCAGCGCTCCTGAAAGGAGGCCTGCCTGTCCACCTCTGGAGGCAGTCGGGGGCAGACTATCACTGTACCCAAAATCCTGGCTAAACATCACTCAAGACAAATGGGTACAGTCAATATCCAAGGGGTACAACATACCCTTCTCCACCCCACCCCCACAAACAAGATCAGTCCCAGACATTCCACCCTGTCAAAGGGATCAAACAACCCTAGGGATGCAAAGGTTGCTAAGAAAAAGAGTCATCCAATGAGTCCCCGCAGACCAAATTGGATCCAGAACTTACTCAAGGTTCTTTTTAGTTCCAAAGAAAGCAGGGGACTGGAGACCCATCTTGGATCTCAGCAGGCTGAAGAAGGCCGTAAAAATATTATAGTTACAGATGGTGACACTGCAGTCTATACTCCCTTTTCTGGGACAAGACCATTGGATGTGCTCATTCGATCTTCAGGATGCATACTACCATATAAAAATGGACAGGCAATCCAGGAGACATCTACGCTTCCGGCTGGGAATCAGTTATTACCAATTCCATGCTCTGCCCTTTGGTCTCACTACAGCCTCCAGAGTATTTACTAAATGCATGGCAGTAGTCACGGCTCACCTAAAGCGTCTAGGATTCCAGGTGTTTCCATACTTAGATGACTGGCTCCTGACTGCCACCACTGAGCATCTACTAACCAAAGCAAGAGACACCACCATTCATCTATACTCAAAACTGGGCATTACCATAAATTTCTAAAAATCTGCCTTGTTGCCATCACAGCATATTACATTCATAGGAGCAGACTTAAACACAGAAGACATGGTAGCAAAACTGCCTCATGACAGGGTACAGGCACTGCAGCATCAAGTGTCCATCTTGCTCTTGAAAAAGAAAGTACAGGAGAAGTTTGTTCTAAAGGTCTTAGGCACCATGGCAGCTGCTATAACATTAGTACTTCTGGCACATCTACATATGAGAGTCCTGCAGTGGCCACTCTTTGCTCAATGGTCTATGCAGAAGCTACCCATGTCCCACAAGATCTTCATTACAGACTCCTGCAAGAAAGACCCATGTTGGTGGCTTCAATCCACACAGGTAACTCTAGGCAGGCCGTTCACTCTTCCTCAGTTAGTAGCCACAGTGACCACGGACGCTTTGCAGATAGGGTGGGGGGGCATTATCTGGGAAAGACCATCCAAGGAACTTGGCAGGAACATGAATACCACTTGCACATCAGTGTCCTAGAGATGAGAGCGGTGTTTCTGGTGTTGCAGGCATCAGAACTCTCTTCCACCAGGTACAATTGTAATACAGACAGACAATATGTTGGTAGTGTGGTATTTCAACAAACAAGGCAGAACCAAATTCTACTCCCTGTGTCAAGAGGCTCAAAGAGTATGGCAATGGGCAGTCTCTTCTCGACATTTTCTTATTGCAGCGCATATTCCGTGGAAATCCAACGTGATAGCGGACAAATTGAGCAGGGAAAATATAATGCCTCACGAGTGGTCCCTAAAACAGGAAATTGTTCACCAGATTTTTCACAAGTGGGGCCAGCCTTGCTGCAACCTTTTTCCCACATCCATGAACACCAAATGCAACAGCTACCTTGCCCTAATCCCCCCTCTGGGGGAGTCACCAAGGGATGCACTCGTTCACAATTGGCCCCCAGGACTCCTTTATGCCTTTCCTCCATTTCCACTAATCCCCAAAGTTCTACAGAAAGCCAAATCATTGAGTTGCAGATTAATACTCATCTCTCTGTACTGGCCTCGTCAAATCTGGTTTCCTTTCCTATGGCCCCATCTCTGAGAAGAACCGTGGATTCTGGACCCAGTACCAGATCGTCTGACTCATCAGTCAGGAATGCTCCATCCCTCTATCCATACCCTCAAACTGACAGCTTGGCTGCTCCACTTCCAGTCTTAGCCAGGCTTCCAGACATATCCCTGCAGTGAGATGCATTCTAGTTTTGTCTCATAAGACAACTAGAAAGCTTTATGCTAGCAAATGGAAAAGGTTTTCTTGTTGGGCTTCCAAGAATCACAAATATCCCTTCAAAACCCCCATAAGTACAATCTTAGATTTCTTAGCGGAAATTTTTAATGAAGACGCAGCAGCAGCTACCATACGAGTACAATTAGCTGCCATATCTAACTACCACATAAGAGACATGGGATCAAAAATAATGTCTCAGATTATGCAAAGCTTTCCCGAGAGGTACATTTTTACTAAAGCCTCCAATAAGGGAGCCACCACCTCCTTGGGACCTCAATTCGGTACTGACTATTATGATTCTCCCACCATACGAACCAGCTTCCTCTTGCCAACTAATATTTCTAACCTGGAAAACAGTCTTTTTGGTAGTCATTACTTCAGCTAGGAGGATTTCAGAACTTCAAGCTCTGTCCATACGCCCTCCCTATTTAGTTTTTCACAAAGACAGAGTCTCTGTTAGAACAAATCCTTCATTCCTTCTCAAAGTATGCTCTGAGACCAATTTGAATCAGTCCATTGACCTGCCTGTTTTCTTTCCAAACTATGGCAACAAGGCTGAATATATGCTACAACAACTGGATGTCCACAGGCAGTTACACTTCTTCTTCCATAGAACAAAGGAATTTAGAAAATCTGACCAGTTATTCATCTCTTTCTCAGATAACAGGAAAGGTGCACCAATATGAAATGTTACCTTGTCAAAATGGCTTACTGACACTATTACCTACGCATATGATTCTCAGCATAAACAACTGCCAGGAAAGATTAGAGGCCACTCAACAAGAGCTATGTCAACTTCAGCCGCCTTTCAGGCCAGATTACCTATGGACTCAATCTGTGCTGCAGCCACATGGGCCAAACCTCATATTTTGTCACTCATTACAAAGTAGATGTGGCCTTCCAGAGTAGGGCTTCCTTTGGTTCCACTGTTCTGAAGAGTTTATTCCCTTGAGCCACCCAAGAAAGAAGGTGCTGGGGACGCTGTCCCAACCAGCAAGAATGAAGGCGAGATGGGACAACATAACATTAAGAAGTTATGTACTCACCATAGCGTTCCATGTTTGTTGTCCATAATCTTGCCTTCATTCTTGCGTCCCACTCTCCTTCCCTCAACCTTCGCTCCTGGAGGATTGAGAGGAATTTTTATTGACTGTGAATTGGGCTCTCTGCTTCCCTTCTTGTCTCATGAGGCATAGGCTAATAACTATTACCATTGGGATTTTGTATATGATTTCAAGATGTGTTAGTAATTTGCAAACAAGATCTGGGTAATCTTCCCTAAGCATGATGGAATAGGGTATAACCTCAAGCCAGTGGAAACTCTCAAGCTTTAGTAATAGGCCGAGTCGGAACCAATGCTCGGTTCCAAACCCAACCAGCAAGAATGAAGATATGGACAACAGACATGGACCGTTATGGTGAGTACATAACTTCTTAAATGCTTGACCTACACTTATTTGGTAGGGGATTGTTGTTAAAGCAGATGTTTGGTGCCACTGATAATGTAATTGGTAACAACACATTAAGACAACCTAGTGTTTTTATTCCACCATACAATTCAACAGTTGCCACTTTTTTAAGAACTTGTGAGGAAGTTTTGATGCATTTAACATCAGAAGAGGAGATTGTTTATCATAATTTAACAACAAGGCAGAGAGATGCTTTGAAGTCATTAATGCAGGATGATAGTATTATAATCAAACCTGCCGATAAAGCGGGAGCAGTTGTGGTGATGGACCAGCCATTTTACCACAATAAGGTCATGGACATGCTAAATGACCATTTGGCCTATAGGAAACTCTCTCCTCTAGAAGTTACCATTTTGGTAGGTAATGTGAAACATAAGTTAACTACACACAAATTGAATGGTTTAATCAATGAGGATTTATATAAATTTGTGTTAATAGATCATCCAATGGTACCTGTGTTTAAGGCACTACCTAAGATACACAAGGACCCCAGTAATCCACCCCTTAGATCCATAGTGTCGGGCAGAGGATGGGTGACGGAGAATGCTTCTGTCTGGGTAGAATCGAAATTAAAGTCAGTGACAGCCTCCGTACCCAGGAGTTTGAAGGATACTGCCCATTTTCTGTCTTCCCTGCATGCTTACACTCAGACTGAGCCCAATATTGGCAGCTGTCTTTTTGTCACTTTTGATATAAATAATTTATTCACTGTGATCTCTGAAAAATATGGTTTAGTTGCCATAGAGTCCTTGTTAAGTTGTAATGGAGTATTAGATGACACTACCAGGATGACCATAGGCTTTCTGCTTCGGCTTATACTGCAGAATAACATCTTTTTATAGTCAGGCTGCCATTATCAACAGAAGAAGGGTAAAGTGATGGGGACGCCTTGTCTGAACTCCTACGTTAACCTGGTTTTAGCATACTGGGAAATGAGGTGATTTTCGAACATGCACATGCTTGGAAGGCACACACGGGTTATTATGTAAGATTTGTGGATGATGTGTTTATTTTGTGGAGGGGCACATGGGATGCACTGTATTCATTTATTGTCTTATCTAGAATCTGCCACAGATTTTCTAACATTCATTATGTCTTTTTCAAATTTTGAGATTGATTATTTGGATGTGTGATTGAAGAGAGGGTCTGATGGAACCATTCAGACTTCTATGTTTAGGAAGGACTGCTGGAGGATTAATTATTTAGGTTTTGATAGCATGCACCCTAGGCAGTTATTGAAAAAACGTGGTAAAAGGTCAGGCATATAGAGCATCTAGATTATGCACAGAAGAACAATTTAGTAAGGAGTCTGATCAGTTGGTCACTAATTTTGTTAATAGAGGCTATAACCAGAAGATCGTTCAGATGGCTGTTGAGGCTAGCAAGAGGGAGAGAGCCACAAAAGTAAACCCTGGTTCTCAGATGTTACATTGGAACAACAGGCCTCCAGGGTTAGGGGCACACAAGCAGATGTGCCACGTGTAGTGTTAAGGTATAGTAATTATAAAGGGGTGTATGCCAGATCATGCGCAATAATTGGAAAATTTTGTTAACTGATGAAAAACTTAGAAATATTATACAGATAAATCCTTCTTTTAGTTTAGGTGTAATAACAACTTGAAGGATTTATTATGTAGAGACAAAGGTATGATAATGAAGTCTTCTATGACAATTTCCCATCAACGTATGGGTACCTTTCCATGCAGAAATTGTAAGGCTTTTACATACATTATGAGACAAAACTTTTTTACATACCCCAACACTAATGTAAGATATTCTTTTACTCATTATGCTGACTGCCATACTAAGAATGTTATTTATTTAGCTCAGTGCGGGTCATACTGCTCTTTTTATGTAGGAAAGACCAACTGTCAGTTAAAAGACAGGATTTTAGAACATTTTTCAGCAATACGTTTGGGTAATGCTCATGATGCCTTATGTCAACATAGTAAAAGTAAGGAAGGACATGTATTTAATTTTATAGTGCTGCAGGTTGTGAAGTTGAACACTGGGGGGATGGCATTGTAAATTTAACTGAATATAATGAAGCCAAATGGATTATTGAGCTAAGGGCTGACAGGGCTCCTGGCTTGAATGGTGTTGTACCTCTCAAACCTGCCCGGAAGAGGTGGAGAGTTCATTATTGAGATTCTATTGGTTGTTGCTGTTTTTTAAATAATGATCTTGATGCTTTGTTTGTTGTCTTTTTGAATAGTTTTGCCTGAAGGTTTCATTAAAGAAGCTATCACTTTTTCTATCAGCCTGGTGGTCTGCTGCTTTTTTACTTGGATCTAGTGGTTCTGATGCTGTTCATAGACTGGTACTAGGCTATCTATCCTTGTGGGCTATTTTAAGCCTGGCCAATTTTCCTTCCAAAGTTGAGAATCAAACCCAGTACCTTGTGTCTTTGAGATAAACACCTTAAGCATTATACTAACCCCCCTTCAATTGTTTTGTGGATGTGCAAAATGTCAGTCAGAGCTGGATTCGAGCATGCCTTGCATGCAAGGCATAGATTACCTCTCATTAACTTGTAAGAGACAGAGTATAGAGTCAGGGCTTTAAGGACAATGTGTTTGTATACTGGATTTTCCTGGTAAGGAACATTTGTGGGTGTTTGAACTGCTGCATATGTCTAGTCGGACATGCCGAAGGGGGCATTATATTCACTGATTGGTCTGATAAGAGCCGAATAAAGTGGAACTATGACTGCCTTATTCCTGAATGCCATGCCCTTACTTATAAGTTGTGTGACATAGAATGATTTTCTTACTGCTTTGGCCACGTATTGGTCAATGGCCAGATTACAGTCTGCACATGTTCCCAGATCCCTGGTTACTGGGTAAACTCTTAGGAGGTCTTATCAATTAGCCCGGGTGGCAGTTTTCCCAAAAGGAACTCCAATGCATTTCTTGGCATTGAGTTTTTAATTTGCGACTTTGGCACTAGTCATTTGTCTGTGTTAGGTCCTCTTATAAGGTGTTTGCCATGGTGGAATCCATGATAGCTCTCAGTTTGCAATCATCTGCGAACTTGGTCAGCCAAAGGCCCTTGACATTTACCTCTACATCTGAGAAGTAGATGCCAAATAGGAGCTGTCTAAGCATGGAGTTTTGTGGTACCTTGCTGGTTAGTCATCTCTTTGTAGAGGTGGTATCACCAATCCTAATATCCTGGGTCCTGTCTGTGAGGCAGTGGCAGTCCAAAGAGTTATGAGGGGTTTATGCCCAGATTAGTGACTTTGTTAACTATAGCCAAGTGAGTTATTGTATCAAAGGCCTTAGCCAGGACCAGGTAGGCGGTATCCACCATTTTTCCCTCATCCCATTGCCATGGGGACCTTCTCAAAGAAGTCCACCAAGTTAAGTAGGCATGGCCTTCCCTTGACAAAACCAAACTGGGTTGTGTTCAGTGTCTGAAGGTTGCTTATGTCTTTGTTGATCATTTCCATGATAATTCGTTCCATGGCTTTGCATATTAGACTAGTCAGACTAATAGGTCTCTAATTTCTGGAGTTGGTTGTTGATCCACTCTTGTGAATTGAGATAACTCTTGCAGTCCTCCATTCTCTTGTACAATGCCCATTTGAGGCTATAGTTGAAAAGTGACTCAAGTGGTCCTGATGGGTCGGAAGACCTTATTATGCTTATTAGGGGAAGCCAGTCTACCCCTTCCAAAAGAAAAAGAGACTTGTCCCCAGTAGTTTTATCCGAACAGGAGTCCGATGACTCTGATGCTTCTGAATATGAATAGATGCAATCCCTCTCTGCTTATGAAGATTCTGATGCAGAGGAATCCATTCCTTCTACCTCTCCACTCAAGGGTTTTTCATTTGGTGAAACTCTTCATACTTTAAGGGAACATTTCCAGTGGGAATGTCAGGACTATCCTCAGTCAAAAAAGACTCAAGGAATGCTTAGATTTACCACAGCACCTGGCCATTCCTCCTGTCCTGGATGTTGTTGATGTTTTTATGGAATCCAGTTTGACTCCTGACACCCTTCCTCCTGCTCCCAGGAAACCTGACAGGTACTACAGAGTCCCTGGCTCTCACAAATTCCTTTTCAAAAATCCTATTGCTGACCCAGACGTCATCTCTCAAGGACCTAAAGGAATTAAAGCAACCTCAGCTAAGAATCCCACCCCCTCAGACATGGATTCCCGAGCTTTAGACGGGGTAAAAAAGTATACACCTCAGCTACTCTTGCTATCAGAGCACTACATTGTCAGTTCCACATGCTGAAATAGCAGCATACCATGGAACTCCTCAAACAAAAAATGTCTTCCTTTCTTGCTTGTGCAGAAAATAAAGAATTACAAGAGCTTATGCATTCTGCAAGCCAAGTTACTAAACACACCTTGCAATGTGGCTTTGATGCCTTAGAAGCTTCTTGCAGGGCAGCAGTCACTGGTTCTGTCCTTAGAAGGCATTCTTGGCTTAAGGAACAGACCTTGCCAGACCATGTCAAATCAAAATTACTGGACGCACCATTGAACAAAGAAAATTTGTTTGTCGCCAAGGCAGAAGAGGTCTTAAAAAAGATGGAAGAAAAAGCTAAATCTATGCAGACAGTTAAAGACTTTTTACAGGTCCAGCCTCTGAGGTTCAGTAGGCATTGCCCCTGCAAGCACTGGTCCTTTCTGGCCCCCTCCAGGCCAGCTCAGCCCAAACCCAGGGGAAGCAGACCCCCCCCCCCAGACAGCAGCCCCAGGGAATGCAGAGATCTAAGCAATGGAGTTCCTCCTCTTCAGAAACAGGGAGTGCTAAGCCATCCCCTTATGGTAGAACTCACAATGACTTTACACCTCCACCCCTTACCTCCGCCCACCTGCTTGTGCCCCTAGGAGGAAAACTCTCCTTCCATGCAAACAATTGGGCCTCTATTACCAATGACCGATGGGTCCTCAACATAGTGTCCCAGGGATACAAATTTTATTTCCACACTCTGCCAACCCCAAAAGGGTTCCCAGATATTTCTCCAAACCAGTGGGCAGAGGCCAAAAAGCAAGTCCTTTCCCTGCTCTCCACAAGGGCAATACAGCATGTTCCTGCAGACCAGATAGGCCAAGGTTTCTATTCCACACTCTTCTTGGTACCCACAAAAGAGGGCACCTGATGCCCTATCCATGATGTATCCATTCTAAACACCTTTCTGGTGATGCCAAAATTCAAAATGCTCACCCTCCAGCAGCTTCTTCCTATGTTTTCCAAGAATGCTTGGTTAGCCACCCTAGACCTAAAAGAGGCCTACCTACACATCCCAATCAGGGAATCTTGGAGGAAATATCTGTTTCAGGGCAGGATCTATGCACTTTCAGTTCTCTGTGCTTCCCTTTACCTTATTCACTGCTCCAGCCATTGTTTTTTTGCAGACAAAGAAATATTCAAATTTACCCCGACTTAGACGATTGCTTGATTCAGGCAGTCAGTCAGGAAAAGCTGTTAAAGCACCTGGCCTTTGTAAAGGACCTACTGACCTCCCTGGGGTAGACTCTTAACGAAAAGAAATCAAAAAAATTGTATTCCTGGGAGCAAGCCTGGACACAGCATCCCAGATGGCATTCCTTACTCCAGAAAAACAAGCCTACCTGACAGGCTACTTCTCTCAACTAGCCACCAGAACCCAGTTATCCACAAGGAAAATCCTGCAAGCTATAGGGTTCATGGGCTCCTGCATTCTAAGCATTCTGTATGCCAGACTGCATATGAGGAAACTACAATGGTACCTAAAAAGCCTTTGGTGTCAACACTCACAAGACCTGGAAACTATCATACCAATTTATACCTTGTCTAAGGAAAGATTTTCTTTGGTGGGCAGCAGCATGCAACCACAACAAGGGACTTCCCTTCTCACAAACCCTCATCACAGATGCATCAGACTTTGCCTGGGGTGCACACCTGGACAGCAGGTGCATTGAGGGCCATTGGAGCCCAAGTCAAATACATCTGCACATCAACCAAAAAGAGATACTATCTGTTTAGCACACCCTGACAGCTTTCAGACCCCTACTCTCCCCAGGGCCTCTACTGATCAAAACAGACTTCACCGCAGTGATGTCGCATATCAAAAAGCAGGGAGGGACTCAGTCTTATCTTCTCTGCAGGCTTGCCATGACCCTCTGGCACATGGCCTCAGCCATGCAACTACACCTGCTAGCACAATTCCTGCCAGGCTGCCTAACCTCTCTTGCAGACAACTTAAGCAGAAACCTGCTAGACCCACTCAAGTGGCAGCTAGACCACAGAACCTTCACCCTTGTAACCCAGAAATGGGGCATCCCGAAGGTGGACCTCTTTGCCTCCCACTCCAATCATCAGCTCAGCAAATTCTGCACCAGGGAACCTCACAGCAAGGCCTGGAAAGTGGATACTCTATCCCTCCAGTGGGTAAACCTCTCGGTCTATGCATTTCCCCTCTACCACTCATTTTAAGGGTACTGCTCAAAATAAGTGAGGAAAAACCGAGGGCAATCCTGATTGCCCCAGACTGGCCACTCCAGCATTGGTACCCACTGCTGCGCAGCCTCTCACCCTTTCCACCATGGCACCTACATCAGATCCCAACACTCCTGACCCAGAAGAATGGAGAATTCATGCATCCCCAATTGCAGACACTCAACCTGGCAGCCTGGCTTATTCTCTGACCTCTCCTCAAGCTGCCAGCCTAAGCAAACAAGTCCTAGATGTTATATATGAGGCCAGACACCCCAGCAGTAGAAAGCCTATGCTGACAAGTGGAAAAGATTTTGTACCTGGATCCAGGATAAGGGAGCTAAAAGAGCACAGCCCTCCCTACCTCTCATCCTGGATTACCTAGCAGACCTGCTACACAGTGGTCTATCCTTCCCTTCTATTAAAATTCATGCCTCTGCCATCTCTGCTCATTACAGCACAGAGCCACCTCTCTTCTCCACCCTCTCATCAAACAGTTCCTAAGAGGGGCTAACAACTTACGGCCACCCAGAAGAGCTCCTACCCCAGCTTGGGACCTTAACTTTGTGTTGGAAAAACTCACCCTACCCCCATTTGAACCTGCAGCTTCAGCAGAGAAAAAATTCCTCTCTTGGAAAACAGCCTTGCTTCTTGCCATCACTTTAGCTAGAAGAGTTTCAGAGCTACACGCACTCATGGCTGTAGAGCCCTTCATCATTTTCCATGCTGACAGGGTCTGTCTCTGGACTAATCCATCCTTCATGCCTAAAGTGGTGTCCACTGTGGCTCTCAACCAATCCATTCATTTGCCCACCTTTTTCCCTAACCCACAAAATAAGGGGGAAAGGATTCTACACTCTTTAGATTTGCACAGACAGCTCAGATTCTATCTGGATAGGACTAAATCTTTTAGAAAAACTAACCAATTGCTCGTCAGCTTCGCAGCAGGGGCAGAGAGCAAGGCTATATCCAAACAATCTCAAAATGGATAGCACACTGCATCCATTTCTGCTACAAACAGCACAGAAAATCAGCCCCAAAGGGGGTCAGGACGCATTCCACCAGGGCAACCTCCACCTCTGCAGCTTTTCTCAGAGGGGTCCCCACCAGGGACATCCTGGAGGCTGCAACATGGACTTCTGTTCATACCTTCACAAAGCATTACCACCTGCCTATCTTCTCCAAATCCAAGGCAGGCTTTGCCACCGCAGTCTTGCAGGGCATCCTAGCCAGCCCCCAGTCTTATTGACTGCCTCCATCCTTTTCTTCAGCTTTGGGAATCAACCCAAATGTGATGACTGCAACAGTGAAACACGAAGAACATAGTGTAGTTGTGTACACTTACTATAAATGTAGATGTTCGAGTGTATTCACTGCTGCTGTCCTGGTTTCCCCCCCTCCATCTCCCGTGTCTCCCTCTCTCTCTCTCTCTCTCTCTTCCTGTCTCCTTACAGGGAATTTTTTGGTATTTACTTTCTACTGGTGGTGTTCTTTCACCATAACCTAGCTCCCTATTTGGGGGCTCCTGACAGTTGGGGCAAGATAAACTGATGTAATGGCATCGGCTGCCTGATTTTATATCACTGACGACCTGATGTTAGTCCTGGAGCGACAGCAACCGACGCAGAAATACTAAGCCACTGGTATTCAGGCTAACTGAGGGCTACCCTGGCAGGATAACCCAAATGTGACGACTGTAACAATGAATACACTCAAACATCTACATTTATGGTAAGTGTACACAACTGTACTTTCCCGATTTTAGCCATAAATTGTTTTCCTTTTGTTATATACCCAGTTAAGGTTAGGATTCCACCAGTGTAGTTTGTTTTTAGAGTTTGTTTTGGGCTCACTTCTAGTAGGTACAGCAGCCTCTGTAAAGCCATTTACATGGTTGTACAAGGTCTTTGTGAACAACTCCATATAGGTTGCTGTGAACCCAGGGTTTGGAGGGACACTGAATTTTGACTGACTATTGCTTAATAGGGTGTATTTGGTTTTGGAATAGTTCCTAACTATTACAGGGTTTGCTGGGGTTACTGAATTGATTTTTATTTAGAAGGAGACAGCTTTGTGGTCTGACCTCATGAGTAAGGGAGTGACTGTGAGGGGCGGGATGCAGTGCTGTCCCATATTGGTGAGTACCAGGTCCAGTATATTTGTACCTCTGGTGGATATGCATACTCTCTGGTCAAGGGTATTTGTGGTAATAAAGTCCATGAATTGTGCCTTTGAGTATGAGGCAGTGTAAGTTTCCCAGTCTGTAGAGGGTTAAAGTCTCCCATGAATATGGTATTTGGTTTAATCGTGAGTATCTCCAGTAAGTCAAGGTTTGAACTGTGGGATTCTATGCTTGTAGAGGGTGACCTATAGCTTGCTAGGATATGGTATGAGACTTTGTCTATATTGATTTGCACATAGATAAATTCCAGGGCATCATCCTGTTTAACCAATGTAGAGTTATGCTTGTTGGTTGTATGGACTGAGACTCCTCCACCTTTTGTCCCTGTCTGTATAGCTGATGTTCTGAATGTGTGGAAGCAGTGAAGCCTTGCACTCCTTGATTACTTTCTGCAGATTTAAGCCATGACTCAGTAATGGCACAGATGTCTATATTATCCAGAGTGAGAGACTGTAGGGTGTGGAGTTTCTTGTTTAGACTCCTTGCATTGAGCAGTAACACTTTTAGGTTTCTTTTGGTTTTATTTGCTATGTCAGTAGGTTTGTCAATTTGGCAATGCTGTAAAAAGCCTCTAAGGGGGTGGATAAAGTTTTAGCCAATATTCTACAGGAGACAAGTGCAGAACATCCCTTGCAAAGCAACATTAGTTTACTCAACATGTCCTCCCATGCTGACAAAAATTGAATCCCCATGGAAAGACACCAGAAACAAAGCCAGTTATATATTTTCCATGCTTTGACATCATCTTTGATCATCATATGATTCTAGGAAGTTACTAGGATAATGGCCCTAGAGCCCTTGCAAGCCTAGCCAAATTTTTACCCTTATTTTCACAATCAGCACTTGTTGCCCCTGTCCAAGAGGGACACAGGTGGAACCCCCTGGGGTGAATTTATGGTCACCCATCCAGTCGTCCAGATTGCATTTGAAGAGGGCCAGTGAGGTGCTCTGTTTGACATGAAGTGGGAGTCTGTTCCAAAGGTATGGTAACCTCTGGGAGACACATCTGTCCCTCCAGCAGGTATTTTTAATGTCATATACCAGGTTAAGGTCTTTAGAGTGAGTAACCCTTGTACCATTTGATTTATGGATATGCAGCATTTCCAGTAATGCAGGGTCAGAGATTGCCTTGTATGCAAGTCAGAAATCCCCTGTGAGTAGTCAGTATGAAACAGAATAAAGTGACAGTGATTTCAGATGATCCTCATAGGACATGTGCTGAAGACAATGAATTTTCCTTGTGAGGAGCCTTTGTGGTTTCTCCAATTGCTGCAGGCACTTAGAAAGGTATATACCAAAAGGGGTGTTGTACTCCATTATTGGTCTGATGAGGGAAGAGTACAGGGAGGTTATAACTTCATTTTTTCTGGTGGCAGTGCCCTTACTTATACGATAAGCAATATAGAATGCCCTTCTTACCACTGTGGGGACACCATCGTCAAAGGTAAGGTTGCTGTCAACCTGTGTGCCCAGGTCTCTCACCATTGAGTGCATACTAAAGGTGTTGCTATTGATGTGGCAGTTAGCAGGAATGTCACTTTTCCAGAAAGGAATGGTAATACATTTTTTTGCAATGAGTTTAAGGCCATGACGTTGGCACCAATCATTTGTTTGTGTAAGACCGTCTTGCAGGATGTTGACATCATTTGGAGTTTCTATGACTGCTCCCAGTTTGCAGTCATCAGCAAACTTTGTCAGCCATAGACCTTTAGTTTTTGCTTGTACTTCGAAGAAATAGATTCTAAACAGTAAAAGTCCCAGGACTGATCCCTGTGAAACACTAGTGGTTACAGGTCTGCTGTTGCAGGTGGATTCTCCTATTTTGACTATATGCGTTCAGTCAATGAACCAGTTAGCGAACCATCTAATGATATAAGGGTTGATACCTAGTTGGGTGAGTTTGTCAAAGATACCTGAGTAGGGGACAGTGTCAAATGCCTTGGCTAAGTCAAGGTAGTCTGTATGCACAGATTTCCCCTTGTCTACGGCCTTGGTGACTGTCTAGAAGAAGTCCACCAGGTTTAACAGGCATGATCTCTCTTTGACAAATCCAAACTGAGTAGGGTCAAGTGTTTGGAAGTTACCTGTATCTTTACTGATAAAGGCCCATGATGATTTGCTCCATTGCCTTGCAGATAAGGCTAGTCAGGCTAATAGGTCTATAGTTGCTGGGGTCAGTGGAAGTACCACCTTTGTGCAGGGGAATAACTGTGGCTGTTTTCCATTCAGCTGATATGAAGCTGGTCCTTACACTATGAATGAAAACAGTACCCAGTGGTGTAGCTAATTCATGTTGGAGCCTGTGACAAAGGGAGATACTGCCAGCGCAGCTATTTGGAATTTTGTAAATAATTATGTCATTTGTGAATATCAACATGATTTATATAAGATGCTTGTGTTACAACTGTATTAGAACTGCGTGTCATGTGTATATCAAACTAATTTGTTCAGAAATGTGTGTTGAAAAGGTATTTTGTAAAGTGCTTTTGCTTAAAATGTATCCACATTCCTTGCTGGAAGAGAACAGAAATTTACATGCGCTATTGCAACTGTTTAAATGTATATGTTAACAAAGGAAATGGGATGGTTAACTTCAGTCTAGCAAACTTTGGGAAAATATTGGAAATTAAATTATTTTATAGGTTAGGTCATAAAAGATGGTATCTTTCAGTTTTCTGTGTAGCCAGAGACAGAAAGTCTGAACTAGGGAGATTTCTGTATTGTCTTTAGGGTGAACTGATTACTAGTCCTGAAAGCATGAAGGAATGCAGTTGTTTTATGATACCAGCATCTGTCAAAGATATGAAGTCTGTGCATTTTTACAGGTAGATGCTAAATACTGCCAGCTTCCAGCAGTGGTGGTGGGGGGGGGGGGGGGTTCACCTGGGAACTAGGAGTCAGATGACAAGAAATTATGTAATTCTGCAAGCTATCCCAACAGTAATATTGTAGGTGTTAATTTGAGAAGTCTCTTAGTGAGACATAGCATTCTTTATTCTGTCTTGGACTTGACAATAAGAACCAGTCACCACATCTGCCTTGCTGTATTAGTATGTTCTTAGGTTATAGTATAATTCCCGTAGATTCAGTCAGGAATATATTGAAGCTTAGTTTAGATATTTTTCTTTATTTATTTGAGACTGTCCTGCAATGTTTTAAATATTTCCTGTGGTTGTGAACTCTGATGTCACTGTGAATATATATTTAGTATTGTTTTGTTCTTTTATTATTTATTATTAGATATATTTAAACCTTTCAGTGTAGCTAATTTTTATAGAGCTACTTGCCATATTTATTTGTTGGCGCTGTGTGGGCCACTCCTAATAGCCTTGCTCTTGGTCAAACTACCATTTGTATTAATATTCCCCGGGATTTGGTAAGCTTCCATGCAGGAATAGCTTATTCCTGCATGGAAATGACCGTTTAAGAGCAGCACGGCAGCGCACCATGCATAGTTATGAAGGCGTGCTGCCATTGCTCCTAAACGGACACGGAACGTGGACGAGTGCATGGGGTGTGTCTGAGAGCAGAGCTCTGACAATATACACTCCCCTGCACTCAAGTATTGCCATTCGTCAATTACAATGAGTGAGAACGCTCACAGGTGGTTGTAGGGTTTCCAGCTTTCCAAATGCCCAAAGAGGGACATTTGTGGTACAAACATCAGATTTGGCAGGCTGAAGCATACCCACGCTCAGTACAAAGGACAGAAATTCACGTGTTTGCCTAAATAAAAGCTTATTCTTGTAGCAATTTTGTTGCTTATTCTGTTTCTTATAACATGTAGGTGTTTCAGATACAGAATAACTGTTTTATGCAACTATTACATAAAATATAGGAAATAATTCATGTTGCAGGACAAAACACACCCACAGCCATTGCAAAGGTCAAAACCCCACTTCCCAGGAAAACCCTAAACTCATAGCAACTGAAACAAGCTAGGATGTCTCTCAAATGTGCAGATGCACACAGAAATCCACAGCAATAAGTGAAACCTGTCCCTTCCTAGAGAAAATAACACTAGCATTTTTTTTATCAACCAGATTAAATTTAACCATAGCTGCATGGGTTTGCCCATTGCTTAGCTATGCATCCTGTAACTTAAATAGCACAAGAAGATAAATAGCAAGATACATTCAGTAGAAGCAGTACTGCAATAGTGTAGTGGTCAGAGAGTTTGCTTTGCAAGCAGTCACTCCTGGTTCAATCCTCACTGTAGTAAATTCCATTTTCCATGTGAAAGCAATGTATGAACATTTTTTTTGTTGCATAACCTACTAAATGACATATATATGTGAACTGGAGTACTGCATTAAGTGCAGATATGAGGTGTCATTGTAATAATGTTGTAAAATCCACAGATAAACACAAGTGCCCCATACACTATACATACACATGAATCAGGGATACTGAACAAGGTTATAATGTGTAATGAATGATAAATCCATGCCATACAGGAAATAGTGTAAAAAATGTTTAAAGTGTCCAAATCTACCACTTTTCCAAGACTTGTGTTTCATTTCTTTCTAAATTAGTGCGGGGGTTAGCGGGAGTAAGCACTTGTAAGCAGTAAGTGGGTTTCAGCTATTTGTGCGGGGGTAAGCAATGCCTACACAGGATAAGCAATTTAGAGTGTAAGAAAATGTAACCGGAAGTTAGCATTGCTTACCATCGGGCAAACCCGCTTACAACTGCTTAAAATTGCCTTACTCACTCTGTATCCAACAGCCCCTGTACTACCCAGCAACAAAATAAACATCCCTTGCAGGACTTGAACCCAGGACCTGTACATTATAGTCACAGCAGTTAACCAGTAAGCCATCACAGCTGTACATAAAACTGAGGTATACCCAAATAGATCCTCACTATAGCAAAATCACAGTTTACATGTGAAAGGAATCTATAAACAGTTTTATGTTGTATAACCTATTAAATAACATATATACGTGAACTGAAGTACTGCATTAAGTCCAGATGTGAGGTGTCATTGTAATAAAGTGATGAAATCACCCGATAAACACGTGCCCCATACAGTGTATGTACACATAAATCACGGATACTATATATATATATATATATATATATATATATATATATATATATATATATATATATAAACATGTAATGAATGATAAATATCAACGCCGAACAGCAAATAGTGTGGAAATTTAAAAATAAGCAACGCTAAGCATTCCACACCTCTTTTTACCCAGGTGTAAGCAATGCGTAGTCCAGCTAAATTGATTTTCCCATTGGTATGCCCCTTTAAGCAATGCCAACCTTAGGTAAGCAGGTTCGCCCATAGCTTAGCATTTTCAGAACCGTCCAATCATGGCAAAGTGTGTAAGTACTCATTCTACTAACTGTTTAATAATTGCCAGCTCATGTATATTACGTATAGGTGTGGCTAAATATTCCTCTTATGTCTCTGATAGCGGCAGCAGAGTGGGCTGTGAATCAGGAAACCCATGTGTGTAGGCTCCAAAGGCTGCATCGCAAGGCAGGTTAGTAATAATCTTGTATGTACTCTCATAAGAAATAAATCTAAAAGTAGTAGAAAGTTAATTGCCAGTATAAAACCTGTATTGTGTATGGGATGTACTGAATAAACGAGACAATATGGCAGGCAGAGTCTCATATACGTTGTATATAAATAAAAGGGTAACAGCGTGGCAGTAAAGGTCTAACTCCTGGACTGCTTATGTTTACTCTGGTATCCTATGGTAATGTAGTGTTGCATTCTCTTAATAGTACTGTTGTATTAAGCACTATTACCCACACTGTGACACAAATAAAATGTGTAGGAACGTCTGTACATGAGTGTTGTAATCACAAGGTCATACAGTACAACTGAGGGAGACTTAGACAGAAAACAGTGAAAAGATATACAACAAAATCCAAATAGCACACTCAACTGAGATGTAAACTGTTGTATTTTTAGCACACACAGCCATGGTTCGAATCCTGGGAGTGGTAGTAAGCTGTATGCAGAATCATACTTCTCAATTGTACAGATTTTGTCAGAAAGTTCAGATAGTTGGCTTAAATTTCCTGCCTGTCCCCCTGGCAAACCAGTGGGATGATCCCAGAAGTTTATTCAGCAAATAATGACATACAACTGATTGTCAAACATCATAACCGTCAGAAATATATCTGTAAGAACAAACCTGTCACTCTAACAACTCACCAAAATGTTATGAGAGTAATAGGCTAAGTATGTCCCATCTCTACCCCCATGTTGTGAAGCTATAACTAGAGTGTGTGCAGTAACAGAGTGAGACGTATGTGCATAATAATAACGTGGAATCTGGTAATATGTGTGGCAACATTCGGGTAGTGTTAACAAATATTCCCTCCACAGGTCTGTCACATAAGAAAACTGTGGCTGGAAATAAAAGATTGAAATCCTGGACTGGTACTGTTTAGTCTGGTATTGTATGGCATTGTTAGTGTTGCATTTTATCTGAATAATAATGTATTACTCATCACTGTCACCCACACTGTGCTACATAATAAAACTGTCCAGGAATCCCTGTATAAGACTGTTGTAATTACAAGGTCAGATTGTAAAACCACGGGAGACTTATAGACAGAAATCAGTGAAAAGATGCACAGCAATATCTAAATAGCACACTCAACTGTGATGTACACTGTTTTATGTTTAGCAGACACAGCCATGGTTCGAATCCTGGTAGTGGTAATAAGCTGTATGCAGAATCATACCCCTCAACTGTACAGATTTGTTCAGAATGTCCAGATAGTTGGGCCATATCCGCTGCATGTTACCTTGCTCCCCTGGCAAATCAGTGTGATGATCTCTGAAATTTAGGAATCTTTTAATGACATATAACTGACTGTCAGACCTGTAAATATTTAGAAAATGTATATGAAAACAAACCTGGCATTGTAGCAACTTACCAAATGTTTATGAGGACAATTGTTAAAATATGTCCCAGATGTTCATCGTGTTTCACTGTTGCAGTCATCACTGTAGGGTTCTTCCTGCCGGCAGGCAGCCCTCGGTCGGCCCGAATCCCAAAGTCTGGGTCCGGCGTCGGCTGTGCAGTCACCCTCCCTGACGTCAGTGCACCAGGGGTATAAAGCTCCCAGCCGATGCCATGTTCTCCAGTCTTTCTTGCCGCGCGCTGGAAGCAGTTCGCAAGTGCCAGTCGGCTGACTCCTATTATTTTTTGGTGCTTCATTCCGAAGACATTCTTCTTTTCATAGCTAAGTACCTCGTTGGGGAAACTTTTTTCTTGCTCCAGACCGATGTCAGAAAAAGTTAATAACTGCATTTCATGTGGGAAGCAAATACTTCATAAGGCTTTTCACTCTTACTGTATTCCTTGACTAGGCCCTGACCACGACGTAGCTAGTTGTCGGTTTTGTGCTAGATTTAATCAACGTACTATTAAACGGAGATACGATTGTGCCTTTCATTACTTTGGGAGGTGATTTAATTATAACATGTCATCGGACACGCTTCCGACTACCAGAGTTCGCAAAAGGCGCAAGGATAAGGATAGGCCTCCGAGGTCCAAATCAGACGACAGTTTACAAGCAGAGCCAGCTGCTGGTTCGGCCGTAGTCAGTGAGGCGCTTTCGCAGCCCCTGTTGTCAGCCATTACAGAACCGCTTGCCGAAACGGACTCCCACGAGGAGCCAACTAGGCCTTTGAATACTCCAGGTGCAGGACCTTTGGATACTGCTCCCTTGGATGGGTCCGGAGCCGCTGTGCAGGTACCGGCTTCTGAGGGGGTTTTCAGGCCTACGCAGCTTCAGGTAAAGGCAAAGACTCCTTCTAAAACAAAGACTCAAGCCCAGGCCTCCTCTGATCCGGGAACTAAATCTCAAAAACAAATGCTTAAGATGGCGGAGGACTTGCTAACTATGATTAGGGGTTCACATCCCCCTCCGGAAAAAAGGCCAAGACAAGAATTGGATTATGAATCCTGTGATCAGGCATCTATCTC
Source organism: Protopterus annectens (assembly GCF_019279795.1). Lineage (NCBI taxonomy): Eukaryota > Metazoa > Chordata > Ceratodontiformes > Protopteridae > Protopterus > Protopterus annectens. Next base: position 1,565,385,948 of record NC_056741.1, read on the forward strand.
TTCTGTGTCTTCCTCTGAACAGGATTATACCTTCCCTCCTTATGAGGATTCTGATGCTGAGGAATCCATTCCTTCAGCTTCTCCTCCTGAGGATTATTCTTTTGGGGAAACTTTACATGACATGAGGGAACATTTTCACTGGGAAGGACAGGAGTACTCTGAATCTAAGAGAAGGCTTAGGGATTTCCTTCTTCTTCCCCAACACAGACCCCTAGCTATTCCTCCTATTTTGGATATTGTGGATGATGTCTTTTCTGAGTCTAATTTAACTCCTGACTCCTTTCCTCCGGCCCCTGCTAAGCCTGATAGATATTACAGAGTTCCTGACTCCCACCAGTTTCTTTATAAAAATCCTACTGCTGATCCAGAAACCATTTCTCAGGGTCCTAAGGTTGTTAAAGCCGCCACTGCTAAGAACCTTATTCTGTCAGATAAGGATTCTAGAGCTTTGGAGAGATGGGGCAAAAAAGTGTACACTTCCGCTACTTTATCTATTAGGGCTTTAAATTGTCAGTTTCATATGTTGAAATATCAGCAATACCTTTTGTCTGTTATGAAACAAAAACTGGGTACCTTTTCTGCTTGTGCAGACAATAAGGAATTATATGATTTGATGCATGCTACTGAGCAGGAGGGGAAACATACCTTACTCTGTGGTTTTGATGCTTTGGAGGCCTCTTGCATGGCGGCTGCCACTAGCACGGTCATTAGAAGGCATGCTTGGTTAAAGGAACAGAATTTGCCAGATCAAGTGAAAGCAAAGTTACTGGATGCTCCTGTTCAACATAATGTATTGTTTGGGTCTAAGGCTGAAGAGGTTATAAAGAAAATGGAGGATAAGGCAAGTTCAGCCTCCTAGATTTAGCAGAAATTGGCCAGCTAAAAATTGGTCCTTTCCCAGCTCAGACAGGCCTCAGAGGGGTAGATATAGACGCCCCAGAGGGAAGGCCCAAGCACAGACCTCTTATAGACCTAGACAGTGGAGTGCTTCCACCCCCAGGGGTGGAGAAGATAGATCTCAACCTTATAGGAAACAGACTCAATGACTCCCCCTGCATGGCTCCAGGAACTTCTCTCCTGGAAGCTCCTCTGGGGGGAAAACTTTCTCATTTTCACCAAAATTGGACTTACATAACCCAAGACAAGTGGGTTCTGGATGTAGTTTTAAGAGGTTACAAATTCCACTTTCACACCTTACCAAAACCCAATGGATGGCCAGACCTACCAAAAACTCAAAGGGCAGAGGCATGAAAACAGGTGAGGTCCCTTATGGCTATGAGGGCCATAGAACTGATTCCAAATTCAGAGACGGGACAAGGCTTTTATTCAAGACTCTTTCTAGTTCCCAGAAAGCATCTGTCAGTCTTAAATACTTTCCTAGAGATACCAAAGTTCAAGATGCTTACTCTGCAGCAGCTCCTTCCAATGTTGAGCAAAAATGCATGGATGGTGACATTGGATTTAAAGGAGGCTTACCTACACATTCCTATCAGACAGGAGTGCAGAAGATACCTCAGGTTCAAGGCAAGCTCGAAACATTACCAATTCTCTGCGCTGCCCTTTGGCTTGTCTACTGCGCCCAGGGTCTTTACCAAGTGCCTGGCACCAGTAGTAGCTTACTGCAGACTCAAGGGAATTCAAATTTACCCTTATCTGGACAACTGCCTTATTCAAGCCGACAGCAAGGAATTTGTTCAGAATCTACTCAAGTACCTGGGATTCACTGTGAACGTAAAAAAGTCAAATTTGACACCCACTCAACAGATAACTTTCCTGGGTGCTCTTTTAAACACAACAACCCAGATGGCATTCCTGTCATCGGAAAAACAACTACAGCTGGCTTCAACTTTCACAAGCCTGGCGTTAATGTCTCAGCTAACTGCAAGGAAACTCCTGCAGGCTTTGGGTTACATGGCTTCCTGCATCCTACTCATACCATATGCAAGACTGCATATGAGGAAGATACAATGGTACCTAAAAAGCGTATGGTCCCAACATTGTCACAGTCTGGAAACAGTGATTGCTGTCTTGCCTTGCCTGCAAAAGGAATTCCATTGGTGGGCCATGGCATGTCTTCATAACAAGGGGAAAGCCTTCAGTCTGCCTCCAGCCTACCAAGTGATAACAACGGACGCCTCGGATTATGCATGGGGAGCTCACTTGCAGGGGAAAGGCCTGCAAGGTTTTTGGACAGAGGATCAGAAGCATCTACATATCAACTTAAAAGAGATGTTAGCTGTGCAGAATGCCCTCTTGGCTTTCAGGGATCTTTTACAGCCAGGGCAGCTACTGATACGGACAGACAACACTACAGTTATGTGGTACATAAACAAGCAAGGGGGTTCACACTCCTACCCCCTTTGCAGACTAGCCATGACTCTATGGAACACAGCACTAGCTTGCAAAGTGGACCTACAAGCTCAATTCCTGCCAGGGAAACAAAACACTCTGGCAGACAGCCTGAGCAGGAACCTGTCAGACCCACACGAGTGGATGCTAGACACGCAAATATTCAAGATGATTACAGAAGCCTGGGGCTGCCCGGACATAGATCTATTTGCATCTCCCCACAACTACCAATTACAGACTTTTTGCACAAGGACATATCACAAGCTAGCATGGAAAGTGGATGCTGTCTCTTTCAGTTGGAGGAACCTCTCGGGGTATGCCTTTCCACCACTACCTCTCCTACCAAGGGTGTTATTAAAAATAAAACAGGACAAACCAAAGCTGATCTTACTAGCTCCGAATTGGCCTCGACAGCCTCTCACAGCACACTGGGGCCTACTGTACTCCCCACACCTGTGCCTCCATGGCTCGCTTCGATTCCACACCACCTGTCGTCTCAGTCATTGTACAACACCCTCAATGACTCTGTTCTCTGCATCTAACAGCTCATTCTTTGATGCCTGGTTTGCTTGTTATGAGTGGTCTCAGCCCAAATTTTAAGTTTTTGAGGTCCATTTGGAGGCCAGAAGGCTATTTTTTAGGAAAAGTACAACAGATAAATTTGACAACAAAGTTTGGAGATTTACACAAAGCTTTGATGTTTCTAAACTAATTTCTAGACAATGGCTTGTCACCTTACTGGAGTTATTTTGGTTTCATTTTGCCTCTCTATAAAGGTTCTGACTGTGAGTACCCCTGCTCCACTCAGATTTTGACCAGTATTTATTTTCTTCTTTCTTTTAAGCAATTCCCTTAGAGGCAAAGAATATAAGACCCCCCCACGTCAATTCCTACCCCTGAGAAACCTCTCAATTGTGTGAAAGAAAACTCACTCTAATAACCTTTTATCTGCAGAGCCTTTTGAAGGAGTTGTTTTCTTTATCATGGAGTTTTGAATTTTGTTTCTTTTACTCGGTTGAGGAGGGTTTCAATTTACAGGCCTTATGGCGGTTCTTACTTTTCTAATTTCCCACATGCCTTTCCGCTTTAAGGCATTTTCAACCCTTCCTTATGTCTAATTGGTTTTCTTGTGGCTTTTAATTCAAACTATTACTTTTTTGCAAACTTTTTATGCAAACATTATACACACTTTGGATTGCGATTTTATTTGAGCGATATTAATTGATAAGATTTGAAGCAGTTATTTTTTGTCAGCAGTTGGAGCAGGTTCTCAGCAGTAGTTGTTTGTGTCATTTGCTTTGTTTAAGTTCAAACTATTTCTATCTGTTTCTGTTATTTCTAAGCTGGATTATTTTCTCCAGTTGGGATTTTTTCTTGCATTCCTGTAGGGCTATTCCCACTGGGGCTACTTTGCCCTCTCAGCAACTTTTTAAGGGGCTGACCAACAGCTTTTTGGGGGCAGCTACATTTGGATTTTGAGGCAGCTCTCCTTCCACATTGCATACTTTCTCTAAGACACCATCTCCACTGCAATTTACCAGGATTTTACAGGGCATTTGGCAGCTCCTTTAGCTATTTTTTAGCTCCAACCTTTCCCTGCCTTCCTAATCCTCCCTTCTGCTTTGGGATTCCCCAATGTATATAATGTATACATATGGTATGAAGAAACCATGTAACAGCCTGATACCTACCACAAATGTGAAACACAGAAACCTTCCCTCCTTCCCCTCTCCTCCCTCTAGTGTGGTTGTGGTTTTGTGGTGTAATGGTTGTTATAAATATGCTAAAGTCATTGGTTGTTCTTTTAGTTTTTTGGCTTTTGGCTTTCTTTTTTGCCTTGGCCCTGACATATGGGGCAAGAAAGAAACTGAGAGATGGGTCATGCGCTTGCATGCGCTTTTTGTCCCCTGACGCCTTTTTAAACAGTTTTAAGCGCTTCAGCTACTTTTAATGGTATTACCGGCCGGAGGACAGCGGACTACCCATATGTAAGGACTGCAGCAATGTGGATCTTCGAACATCTACATTTATGGTAGGTACAAAACTGTACTTTTTGGTACTCAACACTGATAAATTATCCCAGGAACCTCCCTGGATTCTACCTCAGATTCCAAATCTTTTGTCTCAACATCAGGGCCAGGTCCTGCACTCTCATATCAAAACTCTCAGCCTGGCATATTCAGGGACTATGGTTAATGCTACCCTTTCCAAACAGGTCATGGATGTTATCTTAGAAGCCAGAAGGCCTAGCACTAGGAAGTCTTATGATGGTAAATGGAAGAGATTTTGCACCTGGATGCATGCTCAGGAATCAGATCTTCACATTCCAAATATTCCATTGATTTTACATTACCTAATAGATATGTTGCATAAGGGTTTATCTTTTTCCTCCATAAAAATGCATGCCTCAGCTATCTCTGCTCATTTCAATATAGATCCTCCAATTTTTTCACATCCACTTCTGAAACAGTTTCTCAGGGGAGCGAAGAATTTACGGCCCCCTAGGACACCACCCATTCCTGCCTGGGACCTCAATTATGTCCTAGAAAAACTTACTCTGCCTCCTTTTGAGCCTGCTGCCACATCTGATATAAAGTATTTATCATGGAAGACTGTTATTCTACTGGCTTTAACTTCAGCCAGGAGAGTCTCGGAGTTACAAGCGCTCATGGCTGTGGAACCTTACATTATTTTTCATCAAGACAGGGTTTCTTTGAGGACTAACCCTACTTTCATGCCTAAAGTGGTTTCTAAAGTGGCTTTAAACCAAACTATTCACCTGACAACCTTTTTCCCTAATCCACAAAATAAGGGGGAGAGGATCTTGCATTCTTTGGACGTGCACAGGAAACTTTGCTTTTACCTGGACAAAACCAAGGATATCAGGAAAACAGAACAACTGTTTGTTTCTTTTGCAGCAAATTCCCAAGGCAAAGCTATTTTAAAACAGACCATTTCTAAATGGATTGCTAATGCAATCAGATTTTGTTACTCTCATCATGGAAAGCAAATCCCAGGAAAAATTAGGACTCACTCTACCAGAGCTGCTGCTACTTCAGCTGCCTTTCTCGGGAGTACCTACCAAAGATATTTTGGAAGCTGCAACTTGGAGTTCAGTGCATACTTTCTCTAAGCACTATAATCTCCCTCTTTATTCTAAGTCTAGGGCAGACTTTGCATCTGCAGTCTTGCAAGGCCTTCTAGCCGCCCCTTCTAATCAATAACCACCACCCTTTATCTCAGCTTTGGGATTCAACCCTACAGTGATGACTGCAACAGCGAAACACGATGAACATAGTGCGGTTGTGTACACTTACCATAAATGTAGATGTTCGAGTGTCTTCACTGTTGCAGTCTGGGTTACCCACCCTCCTGTCCCAGCTTATACTTTTATTGGTGTGATTCCCTACTTCACCCTTCTTCTGAGGTGTATTTGCTACAGGGTATGGGGTTTGTTGTATGTTACATTTTTGTTTTACTTTTAGCCTTTACTTTTGGCCACCTGACATCTGGGGCAAGAAAAACTGGAGAACATGACGTCGGCTGGGAGCTTTATACCCCTGGCGCACTGATGTCAGGGAGGGTGACTGCGCAGCCAACGCCGGACCCAGACTTTGGGATTCTGGCCGACCGAGGGCTGCCTGCTGGCAGGAAGAACCCTACAGTGATGACTGCAACAGTGAAGACACTCAAACATCTACATTTATGGTAAGTGTACACAACTGTACTTTCTACCTGCATGTTGTCAAACCTTAACCAGAGTGTGTGCAATAAAAGATTGAGAGGTATGTGTATAACATCGACCTGGAATCTGGGAATATGCGTAGAAACAGTCAGGTAGTGTTAACAAACAATACCTCCACAGGTATACCAGGTAAAACACAGTTCACTTATGTAGTTATCTACAAACATAGCACTATCCAAACTAAGGCCATAGGGTAGTGTAATAATACCTGTAAGGTACAGATTACAGCAGTGAGTAAGAAAGATATACAAGTTGATAATTGACATCTCTCCCCCCCACCATATCTGCAACAATAATCTAAATACACAACTTAATGGGTATGTGTACAATTAAATCTACTCTTTGGACATATGTCCTGTTATTTGATAAATATTGAAATGTGTTTCTATGCATGTGCCATGTTGAAATACTCCCACATTGGTGGCATGCTGCCATCAATGTAACCTGCATCCTGTTGTAATGGCCACTGTGGTTCCATATATGCATGTGTTCTGTTTACTATGCAGCTGTTCCAAATCTGGTGTTTTGGGTTAATAGGAATATCTATGCATGCTGTTATACCTAATACTGAAATGTGTTGACTATTACTAACCCACATATGTTTTAAAATTGAAACACCATAACACGTTTGGGAAGGCTGGTCCCAGCGGACCCATCTCATCTGGCCGTGGCACAGTACACCAGCATATGTGGGGCCCACCCTGGGACCTCTTCATCCGCTGGTCCTGCACCCCCCTGGGAGCAGGCGCAGACAGGAAACTGTCACCAATCGTCAGGTCCGGGGTCTGGTGCGTAGTGAGCTTTGCAGGGAGTTTGGAGATCAGCTACACCAGCTTGAGGGCCACGTTGTGCAGTGACCTCAGTCCCACTGTTTCCATTTGGGGGCTCATGGGTTTGCAACTTCCAAACACCCCTCCCCATCCAAGGTGTTTACCCCCACATGTGTCATATGCTGTCTTGT